>NW_008616498.1:0-38851 GCF_000691845.1 Merops nubicus
ATAATAATAATAATAATAATAATGGCTGAAAAGAAACAGGCAAAAATCAATAAATCAATATGAATCTTTAGCAGCTTAAAGGTCACTGCCACTAAAATGACTGACTCCTATGATGAGATGGTTGCACCACACTTTGCAAGGCTTTTGACATGGTCTCTCATACTATCCTCGTACCCAAATGGTGAGTTAGGGATTTGGTGCGCAGATGGTCAGGTAGGTAGAATATTGGCAGGGTTGCTGGCCTCAGTGGGTTGCATGACCCTGAAAACTAAGTCCATCTGTTGGCTAGTACTCACTGTGTCCCTCAGGGACAGATACTGAAACCCACGCTGTTTAACATCTCTCTTAATTACGTGAGTAATAAGTTCAATCACAACAAGAGATTAAACATACAAAGTGAGGGAATGGTACAAACTCTGGAGGCCATGCTGAGCAGAACCTGAAATTCTCAACAAGCTAGAGAAATGGGGTGGCAGGCACCTCAGAAGGTGTAACAAGGACAAGTGCAAAGTCCTGCTAGAGAATAACCTGCAATACAATGGAGAGTAGGATGAGTTGTTGGAAATGACCTTTGCAGAGAATATTTAAGTGCTATCTGCAAATGCCTCATGGGATGATACGGAGAAGACAGAGCCAGACTCCTCCTGGAACTGTACAGTGACAAGACTGGAAGCAAGAAGCACAAATCAGAATGCAGAATAAGAAACAATTGTCTTTGGAAAATTTCCATTGCACTGGAACATGTTTCCCTGACAGACTGTGGAGTCTTCATCTTTGGGAGACACTCCAACCTTGACTGGTCAATGTCCTGAAACATCTGATCTAGTTGGACCCATTTCGAACAAGAAGTTAGATAAGCTTACCTCCAGAGATTCCTTCCAACCTCAGTTATCCTGTATTTCTCTAATTCTACAAATATTGTGTCCTCTTCAGCTGCCGAAGTTATTAATACAACAAATCTATTTTCCTTTGTCAGTCAGGCAAGTTGTGATTACCATTGAAACAAGGGGAATTCTTCTTTCTGAATTTTCCCTACTTACTGGATTAATTTTGATATTTTAAGAAGACCTAACTGAAGGTGGATGCATTCCTGATCACTATGAGATTGTATTTTTTTTCACTGTGCTGTACTATTCAGTTACTTGGTCAGATGGGGATTTTGGAAGACAATGTTCAGCAAGTTGTTTGCATAGTGGCTGCTGGTGCCAGTAAGAAGTGTGGAGAGACATTTCATCTTCTGCATGTTACTCATTGCACAAAAGTAAGCAAAAGAAACTACTCGTAATCTGCTTTACCAGAGTCTGACTGGCAACCTCCCACCTCAGAACAACCTGACTTTAAATGAGTTTTTATTGGTTTACACCATAAGAAGTCAATCAAGTTCAACATAGGAAGTCAATCAAGTCATATTCCCGGGTTTAAAACCACTAATAAGAACCAGCTAATAGTTAAACTTTTAACATGTCTTGCTGTGGAGAGGAGCAATTGGATTTTAGATATCTACTGAAATGTCTTATTCCATTGCTCTGACTTTGTGTTGCTTTTTAACTAATTTAGAAAGATACTTGGTTTCAGCAATGACTGCTGTGTTGTAAAATGAAGGCTTCAGTAGCTGCTATTTGCCATAATAATTTTCAAATTACATCCCACATAGCTACAAAAAGGGAAACATCAGCTATATTTACAATGTCAAGAAAGACAACATTTTTTTCCTTAGGCTTTCATCTTGTTTGCTCCCTTAAAAACACTAAAAATGAATAGAAAAGAATTTCCTGGGGAAAACTCTGAAACACTTAGATAAAATAGAAGGAAATGACAGTGAAAGAGAATGACAGGCCTGTGTGTCACAGATGGGGGTGGGAGACTTCAAATTGTGAAGCAGAGGGTAAGAAGCAAAGTGTTTCTTCTAAGTCAGTGGCTAAAAAGTCATGACATTATTAATCATTTGTATAGGACAAGATGCGTGCATGACTCTGTACTGTGAAAGATAAACAAATAGATGGATCTGTCATGGGTTTACATTTTAAAGGAAGGGGAAAAGTCAAAGGAACACAGTACTGCACATGTAACCATCACAGCTTTCAAGTTTTAGAGAATAGTTGAAGGTTTTATAAGGTCAGGAGTGGCAACAGTTGAGAAACACTGTCTGAGTAACTTCTGTCAGAAAAAGCTGCTTCAAATAAACCTATTTATCTTGCAAAACTGTATTGATTTCAGTGAAAATTTTTGCAGTCAGAAAGTTTTAATTCAGAAAAGATTGCATTTTGGAATCTATTCTAAAAAAAAATAAAACCAAACAAACAAACAAACAAACAAAAAAATCCCACCAAAAAAAAAAAAAATCCCAAGCTATTTGATGTCATTAGATGATATTGCACAAGTAACATAAGTTGCGCTTTTACACACTTCTGAGAGCTTGCTAGCTTGTTTCTTGCCTTCACTAGCTCTTCAATTGTCTGGTGTAACATGCAACTTACATTTTATTTACACTGAAATATTCTGGGGAGGAGAAGTTGGTATATATGCTACTTACCTTTATCCAGGTAAGTTGGCCACTCCCTAGGAATCCAGTCTCCTTGCACAGCCAGCAGAGAAAAAGACATTAGTGCCTCTGCTTTCTGTGCTGGTGATTCACAAGAACAGGGAGAGTAGATTTGGAGACCAAGATAGTTACTGTCCTCCATTTAGTACAAAGGGATCCTACAGAAGTGAAAACACAGCATTTTTCTAAGGCAATATGTCAAATTACTTTTCAGTGACACAAACACTAAAACAAACATCAAAACTGCCACTCTTATTGAAAAGGATTTCAGCCAGCTTTCAGAACAACCATGCAGCTTGCTCATGCCACTTTCCCATTGATGAATTAAGCCACCTCTGTTATTTCATTCCTAAACTGGACTAGCTAGGGGTATGCCAGGCTCCCAGGCAGCTTTTGCATTTACTAAGTCACAGTGTTAATGAGTCACATGTAAAAACCGCTCCTGCTAAGAGAAAATTTGGCAGAGGGATTGCATTGTTATACCCTTCTGTTTTGTATATCATCAGCTGGAGTTATTTTTCAGAACAATGACTATTACATACTGCTTCAAGCATGTCAGTATATATTAATATTACACTGACCAGCCATATTTCATTTTCAGGCCTGACATAAAATGAGTCAGGGAGGTAATATTTATGTTTCAGACATGCAAGCTGACCCTTTGGGGATATGAAATCAAATTAATTTTAAAGTAGATTAGGTAAACTGCATTTCATTCCTTTCTGCCTACTGAATTTTTATGTAGCTTAATTTGAATTCAAAGGGAATTCAAATTTTAGTTCACACTACCTGAGTACCTAACAACCTAAAGCCATAACAATGCTCTGAATGCACAACACTATATAATTCAAATTCACCATCTCAATTCTGATCATGTCGACAGCCTGCTAGTTGAATTCCTGCATATTCTAACTTGTTTTCTTTTAATAAATACAACAAATACAAAGCCTGGAAGATGCTGTTAGCTTTTAGGGTTTGTCATTTTGACATATTGGTGATTTCAAACCTCATTATAGCAGGTTAGCAGACCCTCACATAACCTCACTCAGAAAATAATAAAACACTCTTTTGCTTAGCAACAAACGAAACAGTAGAAACTGCTACTCAAGTCACAGACCAGCAAGGCAATAAGGAAAGCCTGGACTGTGCCAGTCAAAAAGCTTTATCTGGGATATTTTATGAACACAAACGATGGGTTCAGACTTGATCATAAAGGTGCATATGTGAGAAGTGAACAAAAATACAGTCAAAAACCACCCAGGACCAGCCAAGGAAGTACCAGCAGCATAAGCCTGGAAGAAATCCAAAGAGGGAGAGAAAGTTCTAATTTTGGACAGAATGTTGGCTTAAAATGGATTTGATTTTCTGAACAAAGAAACTGCCTCCTGTTGTTTATCCCTACTGTATTCAAAGAAACAGAATTATTTGAATAGAGAGCAACACACCCCCTAAAATCTCAGACTCTCCAGATTTAACTTGTTTTACCTAAAGAGCAGGTTTATATTCCTAGGGTACTCGATATTTGGTTCATAGTGTCTGTTTTTTTCTAAAATACGCTGACTTTCTAAACCTAATTCCTCAGCTTCTTTTGCACAGCTACAAGTGCATATTGATCTTTGGCAGAAAAAAAAATGGTCAGTTCAAGAATCTAAAGTCTAATTCTTTCTCCTTTCATACTGTGCATTGGTGTAAAAAGCAGAACAATTCACCATACCTTTCACTCCCTGCACCGGTCCCTGGCAATGTAAGAACCTCTCTGGAAAGGCAAAGAATCATGGAGTCATTTAGGTTGAAAAAGACCTTTGAGATCATCAGGCCCACTTGTTAACCTAACACAGCCAAGTCCACCACTAACCATATCTCTAAACATCACATTCTGTATGTATTTTTAATATCTCCAGGAATGATGACTCAGCCACTCCCTGGGCAGCTTGTTCCAAGGCCTGACAACCCTTTCAGTGAAGAAGTTTTTCCTAACACTTAATCCAAACATTCCTTGACACAACTTGAGGCCACTTCCTCTTCTCATATCACTTGTTACCTGGGAGAAGAGACCAACCCCCACCTCACTACAATCTCCTTTTAGGTAGTTGTAGAGAGCAACAAAGTCTCCTCTGAGCATTCTTTTCTCAAGACTAAGCAAACCCAGTTCCTTCATCCACTCCTCATAAGATCTGTGTTTTAGACCTTTTCACCAGTTTCATTGCACTTCTCTGGATCCGCTCCAGCACCTCAATGTTCTCTCACAGTGAGGTACCCAAAACTGAACACAGCACTCGAGGTGCAACTTCGCCAGTGCCAAATACACGGGGACAATCACCTCCACCTCCCTACTCCTGCTGGCCACACTATTTCTGATACAGGCCAGGATACTGTTGATGTTCTTGGCCACCTGGGCACACTGCTGGCTCATCTTCTGCCGGCTGTCAAAAAACACCCCCAGGTCTTTTTCCACTAGGTAGCTTTCCAGCCACTCATGCCCAGGCCTGGAGCGTTGCCTGGGGTTGCTGTGACCCAAGTGCAGCACCAGGCACTTGACCTTGTTGGACCTTGCACACTTGGCCTCAGCACACTAGTCCATCCTGTCCAGATCTCTCTGTCAAGCCTTCCTCCCTTGAGCAGATCAACACTCCTGCCCAAGCTGATGTCATCTGCAAACTTACTGAAGGGAACAAGGTTCTTACTCTTGGGGGAAACTCTCTAGATGCTGGCCTGGGCTATTCTCAGCCGTTCTCCTCTGCGACACCTTTGTGAGAATGCCTCTTACCTGGGCTCACCCCTCAGTCTTCTGGAAAACTAGTAGAAATGGTCAGCAAGAAGTGAAAGTTGTCCACAGGGAACTGACTCGAAACCACCATGGTCACAGTAAAGAAGCATCTTGGAAGGGAAGTTATTCTGCCTGAGGCATGATATTCTTCTATGAATACTCTTACTTTATTCCAGCTGTGGATTTCTTGTCTTAATGGTTTAGACAAATACACTGTATACCATATAGACTACAACTGGATAATAATGAACTTTCAATTATTTGGGTTTCCCTAAACACTTTCTTATCTTTTGATTTCCAGTTACTCACTTGAGCAGTGTCATGAGTCTCCAGCAAATACCTCCTTTCTTTCAGGGCTGGAGTGCAAACAACTCCCAAAGCTACACCCATGATAAAAGTGGCATAACAAACAGTGAGAATGGGTAAAAATTATGAGAGAGTGAGGGTATGAGTGGTAACAGAATATCTTTGTTTCAGCTGGAAACTAAAATACAGGGTCCCCATTTCTTCCCTCGCACTATTCCAAGCCTCTCTTTCCCCTTCAGATAAGGACCTGAGGAGAGCCTTATACAAACATGTGGCTTGTGTTTGTGTCTTGGTCTTCTGAGGTGGGACAGATAGTTACTCTAACTTGCTGTCCCCCAGGAAGAATACTGTGCATCAGCTCAAGTGACCAGACTAATAAGACCCATTGCAGGCTGATGTAAAAAAAAAAAAAAAAACAAGGTTGAGAGTTTCCAGGAGGTTGAAAAGGGAGAGGAAGGAAGTGATCTTAAATAATCAGTTTAACCCACAGATGATGAAGTCCTTTCTAACAGGTTAGCATTCTTGGCAGGAAGATGAATATGATTAAACTCTGCAGTGGCACCTTGAATTCCAGTTTTGATTACCAACTCCCATGGCCTTCTTTATTTATCAGAGATTTCCAGATCACATATTTGCATCTGCATATGAGTTAAATGCTGCTATAGGAGCTATAACACAAATTCTCTATTGCAAGAACTCCTTTCTGTCTTTCCAGGATTTGCCATGGGTAATGATATTTTGTACTGCTGGCTAGCAAAATGAAGCTGAAGTACAGCCTTGAGTCCAGCCCCACATCTTTACAGGGTCAAATTTTTCTTTATCTAGCTCAGCATCTTTGACTGCCTGCACTGCTGCTCAGGCAGAAGAAGGAAGTTTGCATGTCAGGAAGATTGCTTCCTATTGCAGCATGAATAACCCAACTGGTAGCAAGTTGGCTCTATGCCATTCAAAATTGAACAGCAAAGTCAAACCAGGTCAGGTTTGCACTTTACCAGGGTAATGCTGTCTAGTCAGATACCAGCATAGCAGCATTTTGACATCAGTCTGCTCAGCTGCGGGAGGAGGAAGAGAGAGCAAGGGAAGTTTGGCTGTCAGAAACCTTGTTTTTTCTTCTATTTTAAATAGCCAACTGGCAGCTGGTCAGGCATTCAAAGTTGAAAGGTCTAGTGGCACCTGTTTAGGTACATCCCTTCCTCAGTGAATGGGCTGAATGTGTAAGCATCATGCAGCAGCCTCAACAGACCGCTAAAGCCATTCTCCATCTAGGCTGTGCAGTGAACTACATCGATCTGTGATGCCCTGCCTGTGCCCAACACAGCTCAGGTTGATATTGTCTTTGCTGGAGGGTGAGATATCTGCTATTATGTCAGGCCCAATCTGCTGCCTGTTAAAGACAGGGGACAGACCTGGGATGCCGTTCACACCTGCCGAACTGTCTCCATGAAGTCCTCGTTACTCTCGTATGTGTTACAATTGGTTTGTGGTAAAGTGAAAGTTAATCCTCACAGTCAATTCAAATTTCCTGTGGATCATGGTTTTAAAATTTACCCTTTTAAAAACAACATCCCTGGCATGGCTAAGGACAAGAGAATTAATGCTTTCAGTTAAAGCTGGACAATGCAATAACACTCACCATAAATATGAAGCTTCTTGCACAGTGAACCTTAACATGTGCTTCAGCTGCACAGTTAGGGCATCATGCAGTTTTGCTCTCTGTGTATTTTATTTGGTTTTATAGTCTGACTAGCATAGCTGCCAACTGCTTCCCACCTGAACAGAGGATGTGCCACTTGCATCTGCCTAGAGAAAAGAATGAAAACCAAGCAAACGGAAGAAAGAGAAGATGGGAAACAAGGTTGCTAGAAGAGACATGGAGCACTTGAGGTCAGTAATGATATTCTTCCTCTCACAAAGGAGAGCTCTATAATAACAAAAATGTATATACCCTTACACAACATTATTCAGATTAGCAGATGACAAAGTAGAGAAGGTGTGAAGAGGAGGGTTCTGACTAGGAGAGGGATGGGCTTGAGTGCATCCATCAGTGTGGAAACCAAGTGAGCTCACACATTCAGTGAGGGAGATTTGTTAGCAGAGAGCAGCAACGTGGAGAGAGGTAGTCAGAGAGGCAAAGGGAAGTTGTCTTTCTCTAATGCTTAGAGGAAAGCTGAGGGTTTGGTATATAACCTCGCTTTAAAGGTGTTGGAAACCTGTAACGAAAAATGAGAAGAGGACCATAAGGACTGGCTATCCTTATCAAATGGTTACTTGGAGGTGTTACAAGAAGCGCTTGTACCCTGCAGTGGTAAAGGATCTCTGAAAATGGAGGTAGGGCTAGGTGCAGGTAGGAACTAGAAGTGAAATAACTGCATCTCAGTTATTTCTCCCTTGAGGAGCTATGGGGGTGGTTCTCAAAAGAACTGGCTGCTCTTGAGAGTGTTCAAGCTCTCCTGAAAGGCACATTTCTTAAAATAATTCCTTCCAATGCACAGAGTAGAAGGAAACAAGACCTGGTCTCTTGCATCCACTCAGACTGAGCTTTATGGGACAAAGTATAAGTGATTACTCAGTTATGACGATGCACAGGTATAGTGTAGTCCCTTTTTGTACACTTTTTGGCATCCTGTTCTTCCACCAGAAGGAGGCTGATCCCAGTGCTCCAGGACCCTGTGGGACAACGGTCAACCCTGGTAACCCAGATGCTTTGGCCCTGGGGGCTCTTGGGTCCATTTGAAGCTTGTCATCCTCTAACGTGATGAGAAAAAGGTTCAAGTCTCTCCTGTAAAACTGATTGCAATGACTTGCATCCCACAAGACCAATCTGGAAAGCTTTTACTCAGTAACAAGTTTGTAAAATGCTGTGGTGAGGCAGTACCAGCTGAGATGTCTTGGCAGAAGAGGACAGGGCTGCAGGGCAAGAGAGATGTGGTTGTTCCAGTGGCTTGCCTCTGGGCAAGATTCTGTGTAACCGGTTCATAAAGCAGCAGGAGGAGCAGTAATGTGGAAATGCCATATAACAAAAAAAAAACCTGCAAAGTTCTGAAAAGCTTCATATTCAGTTAAATATTTTCTGAAGGAATTCAGGTTTGAACAGTGTGGCATAGCTTTCTACTTGCTGGGAAACTAGGCCTCATCCTCATGTTAACATCATAAAGAAGATCTAAAATCTCAAGAATGTTTAACATACAGGTTGGAAGATGTTTAGTACTTGTAAGATTACCTGTTTTTTTAATCAAAAAAGATATCCAAAATTATTTACGCTGTTTTTCAATGCTGCTCAATTTTTTTTTTTTTTTTTTTTTTTTTTTTTTTTTTTTTTTTTTTTTTTTTTTTTTTTTTGTATGACCCACGGCAATTCAGGTTGAGATTTTAAGGTCAAAAGCTGAAAAAAACTTAAAACAAGAAAAATCTTCTGATGTACAAGCAAACACTCCTCTCCTCCTGATAACACTAACTGAGGTGCTTGGGCTGCAGAAAAGAGAAGGAGGCAGATTGTTTTTGGTGAAGGCATCTTTAACTGTACACTTACAAACACTAATTTGCACAACAAGAACAAGTCTAAGGCTACTGACTGTGCTGCTTTATGAAGTTGTTTTTTTTGGGATGATATAAATGGGATGAGACCACCCTTCATAACCTTATCAGCAGGATTTTATGGTTGCTGTCAATCTAAAGGGGTTTTTTTTTTCATGTATATTTGAAAGAACCCACATATGGGAACAGATGCATTACAAACATACTCTGGCTGATCACACAGCTAATTCATGGCATATAAAGATAAAAGGGAGATCAGCAATCCTTGTCCACTGTGAGTGAATCTGTATGTTCCCACTGGCTGCTGTTACTCACATATTCAGTCTGTAATCTGAAAGTGCAATCCCCAAAACATTGAAATTGTGTTTTGAAAATTAATCTAAAAATGTTTAAATCTGCATCTTGCTTAGAAGCAAGGACTAATGTGCCACACTCTTGGTGCTGGCTCTTAGAAATGATACTTAGTGCATCTGGGTCTGTCACTCCATTTGTGTGTCTGTTACTCTGGGGGTATTCCTTTTGCTTTCAAGCATTTCCTAAGAAAAGAATGGAAACAGCTCTACAGCAGTGGTCTCAGAGTATCCCTTAAGTAAGATCACATTTCTTCCTAAAATTCCATGCAGTGTTTGCACATGCGTTTATCGGACCTACATTATCTTGGACCTGTCTGTCCTTGATGCTGCTCTCATAGACTCCCAAGACAGATTGCACCAGGTACAATTCTGTTTCAATTCTAGTGCTACTTTCTTTAAAATAAGACTTCACCACCGTTGTCAGTTTTCATTATATTTATGTGGCTGGCTGGAGAGTTGATTTTCTCTTGTAGAAATGCTTCATATACCAATTTTTAAAGATCATCTTGGCCTGTGAAACAAACAAAAAAGATCAAGAGGTAGTGTTTCTAGAAAGTTATATAGCTTGTAGTAGAAAATAGTAAGGTCTGTAAAGAATTAAGTAGTTTGCAGAATTTCCTGAAAAGATGCCACTCTGTGCTGATAGATATTTTTCTGTGTTTACATCTGCCACTTATCTTACTAAACTATACTTCTTTCAGAGACATTTCTGTGACACCTGCCTATCATCTTTATACTGTTGCCATTTCTGTTAATTTTATAATGGCTCTCTGTAGGGTAGAAATAATTTCTTGTTTTCACACAACTCCATCAGTCTCATTTTACTGCACCCTCTCTTTTAGCTGGCTAATTAGTGTCTCAATAATAGTTTATTCTCTAATGATATTCCATCCAGAACTGTAAGGGTACTCAGACAATCCTAGCTCCAAAAACACAAGCCAACATTCTCCACTGATGTAAATTGACAGGAGTCTGTTGAATGAAATTGCTCATGCTGCAAGCAATTTTTCAATCCAGGAAGTAATTCACTGAAAGAGAATGGTGTCTGGCTCCATCCAAATTAAATCATTTATATGATTGGACTGGATAAACCGTATTTTTTTCAGACAGAGTAAACAGAATGGTGGGACACCAGAAGGCTTATTCACAAAGTGGCTGTTGTCTGTTCAGCTGCACTTTCATTGCAGGCTGATCACTAGGGAGATGCATGTTGTGTGATCCAACACACCATCATAATATATAAGGAAACTGGATTAGCAGTGATCCCTGGTTAATGTTTCATTACAAATGCTGAAATGATTGACACCCTGCATATCTTTTTAGATCAGATTTTTGTGTCATGAATCAGTGAGCAAACACATGTACACAAGTCATAGAGAGTATTAATGGGAAAAATTTGGCAAGAGGTTGTCTATGCAGACTTGTTACTTAAACCAGGATTTTAATCTGTTCAAGGTTTAACATGCTGCAAATTGACAGTGATTTGCTCTGAGAGGTATCCAATATAATTAGTATCTAACTAAGGTTAGTTTTCCTTTTAATGATTCAGCACTTTTTGTCATAACTTTGATATTGATTTGGCCGTCTCCATGAGACGTCTCCAGGTACATTGTGTCTTTCACCATTTATACTATATACACAGAAGAGCCCCCCCAGGAACATCTAGGAAGCTCTCTTCCTCTTCTACTTCATGGATGCTTGTTTGAAGATATAAGTGGGCACGTCCCAGTTTTCCATAAACATTAAAAGGTTATTTGTGACAAAGACTAAATATATATTTGTTTATATTATATTTTTTGTGACTGGCATAAGGGGAAACTTGGAAACCCGCTGATACTGAGTCACATAGGAATGAACTAGGTCACCCTCCAAAATACCCTTCTCACGTGGAGGTAGCTTAAAGTCTTCATAGTGGTTGTTACCTGCAATCAAAACAGGAGGAGGGGAGAAAATAAGGAAACAGAAGAACAAAAAAGGCTTAGTTCTGTTTCTCTTAGTCTCCTCTATGTATTTCCAGGTTTCTAGGAGCCTTCTTTCACTTTTTAAGGCACCTCTTTAATATCTCTGAGAATTAAAGACTGAATATCTCTATTTTCTTTATTACTTGACTTATTTTATAGTCAGCAACTCAGTTGCTTTCTCTCTGTGCTCAAAAACAGCTTAAAATGTTCTCTGTGAAGTCTGATGATGCCAATTTCATCAGGGTCTCATTAAAAAAAACGAATCCAAGACTTTTAGTCATCACTTAAAATTCATGCCTTCCATTAGAAAAAGAAACTGAGCCTCTGAGTTTGAAGTCCTCTGCTTATTCCTTAACTTATAAAGGTATTCCTACTTTCCTAACTGCATTCTTGTTATCAAAATATGTGTTTTCTTTTATTTCCTCTCTTTCTACAAGATGCAGGTCTCTAAAACATCTTTAAAATAAGGACTACATCTTTGTTTTTTAGCTGGTCTGAGGCCACGTTAACAAATACCATAATCATTCCAGAGCATTTTCAGTGTCCTCTTTGCAATCTGTAACAATAAAGTGATCTGCCTACCTCAGAGGACCTGGCAGCTCTTCTGCCCATGTCTTCTAAGTAGTCTTCCATAATTAATTTGGGCTTCTCTTTACAAGAACCTCTCTTCCATAGTGCTGAGTGAAGTATGACCTTGTCAGACCAGCCCCATGCTTTTACTAAATAAAACAGTTACAGTGACATAACTCCAGATCCATTTCAATACAACATACAGCTTCTTCTCTGGTACATATTTATTTGCTTAAATTAATACAATACATCACACATGCTTTTACTATTAGCATAGAAAGCCAAAAACTAAATATTCACAGATAGTTGGTCCGTTTTTTGAGTTGGGCCTTTAAATATGAATCCAGTGTTCTATGTGAACTAAATACTCACCACATTGTTTGTAAAATTTGAGTACAAAATGTTAGCTCTGTTACATCTCATTCAGCTAAGCATACATGACTTATTTTCAAAACTGTTAATAATTATGGAAAACTTATCAGAATAATAAATATAGTACTTATATTACTTCTTAACTGTACACTCATAACAGTCCAGAAGCACCATATGAAGAGAGAAACTGGAGAATAGCTAGTAGACCAACACAGAGTTGTAAGAAAGTAGGTGCAGTAGCATTACTTAGTCTTTACAGTAACTTGCTTTATAAGACTCAGCACAGGATAAACTTCTATTATAATATTATTGTAATGTGTTTTATCCCTTGAGATACTGAATGCAGAGCACCTGGTTTTGCCTTCACAAACTGGAAGCTGCCCGGCAGCAAGGAGAACTCATTCACTAGGAGATGGCTGAGTCCCAGTGGCCAGATTCAAACCATCTTGTTGCAGAGTATTCTACAACTTCACTTTCTCAGTAAATATATTATATGTCTTTACCCTCAAATTTTGCTAAGCCAGCTTTTGACTTTTTATCCACCTACTCTGTTCTGTATAGTGTCTTGCAGAGTTCTCCCTGCAGACCTTAGCAGAAAAGCCTCAAATCTAACAAAACACATGCCGTCACTCTTAGTGTGACAAATTTACCTTTCCTCAGCATGGATTCTTGAAACATCTCAGCTTGTATGACTTTGGAATGCACCTCAGTTGTATAGGTTTGTGGCCACTCTTATTTGCTCTGTATGGTCTCCAAGAGGATGAAGTTAGGCTTCACAGAAAAATTATTTAATATAAAGGTGGTGGAGACTGGGCATTAATTTCACATGTTATCACAAACTAGAAACACAAATAGCAGAGAACAGTCAGATGAATAATTTTTTTTCCCCATAACATAGCAAGAAGGTAGATAGACTTAGATTAGGAAGGGAGAGAAAAAGAAAATGTATCCAACAAGGTCCACGACACAAACGATGTCTCTACAGGGCTTCTCAGTCTCTATTCAGAGCAAAACAAGGAAGCTAATCCCTCAAAAATTAGAAATGGGAAATAACTTCATTATGAGAGCAAATTTCTATAAAGCATTTTCAAAGCTACTAAAAAGCAAAGCCGGTTACTGTCTGTTCCCAAAACAGTGCCAATGTAAATAGCATGAAAATAACTTACTTTTGAAAAGCAAGGTGCTTCACAATGAAGGCTGTTATTTCACTTTTAATTTGTCCCTTGGGGCCTCTTTGTAACAAGTGTCTTAGACCCAGCTGCATTTTAATTCTGCAGCAGGGAGGACTATCATCTCCTAACCTCTTTGCCTGAGTCAGTTGACACAGTCACCTTATCTCAGTAGTAGTTTTGTTTGCAATTCCTGTGACTGGTGATCTATGGTTCTAGATGAGTTCTCTTCTATTCTAACATGAATTAGCGTAGGATGTTTATGAATTAGCTTAGTGTGACTATGTGACTGGGCACAGTCTCAAGGCCTCGTTATAATAGAATGTTCTCCATTTTCTAGGAAGAATGTAAGAAAAGGACTTCACATTACAAATTATTCCCAAACAGCATAGCCATTCTGGGGATCTCTACTTCCTTCCACCTGGCTCCATGTGGATGGCAGTTGCTTTTGCTCCAATAATAACTTGCTGCAGTAAGAGTGTTGTTGATAGTGTTTGGGTTGACCATTCAGACAACCCTGAATGATCTGCAGTGATTTCTTTTCCTAAGGACACATCTGGCACTTTCCCTTACAAAGTCCGTATGGGAACTGTAGACTGTATACTTTCAGCAGACATCATTTTTGTGGTTGTGATGTTACCTACTGGGAGCTGAGGTCTGCTGAAAATGTCTCCTTTCCTCCACTTGCCTGGAGTGCAGTTGATACAAAATCATTTGTCTCTTCCTTGACAGGGATTGTCTAGCTGTCCTGTAACAGTCTCCAATGCATAGACAACAGGGTTTTGCAATGGAAGGGCTGCATGCTTTTCTGCTTTACCCACCGCAGAAGTGAAGGAACTTGCTAAGTTCAACTCATCTACATGATCACCATTCTAGAAACTGCAACCAGTTTCCTTATTCCCTGCTTATTCCTCTTATCATAGGAACTAATATGGCTGCAAAGGTGGAGTGGGCTGATCTTGAATCATGCACAGCTGGGAACTACACCACCTTCAGAAAGACATTTCTAAGAGTAAGTGCCTCCCAGCTCTTGGCTATATATGTTCTCAAATAGTAACTTTTGTCTGGCAGAGACAAGATACTGCCAAGAAGGTAACCAAAGGACACATTTCTAAGAGACAATCTCCTAGACCATGCTGAATTTCTACTTTATCATTTCCCCTCTAGTCTAAGAAAAAATGCAGTTGCATATGTTATTCTGATAATTTTCTGATTCTTCTGCTTGACCACAAGATCTTCCTTGAAATAAATACAGCTCTTTTTTTTCAAGAGGATTTACCTTGCACTGAAGCAAGGACGTTGAATATATATGATAAAACATTTTTATTACTGAAAAAAAAACATGGCTATGTACCTCTGAAATACACCTCATTTTGAAAGACCTCATTAATTCTAGGCCTAAAGCGACTTACATTCCACTTCAATTTAGTATACTCTTTTTAGTTAAAAAAAAAAAAGTACATCAGCTGTAGAGTTAATTACGTGTAGAAGAGTCAAGAGTATGTTACAGCTTCTTTTATCAACAGCTTTTTCTGCTCTTCATTCAGAATCTTTATTATACCGTGTTTGAACCCTGAAAAATGAAACTACCTTTTGCAGCCTGTGACTACACAAACCTAGTTTTCTATGATGACTAAGGGCTGCTGCCCTGTGAACACTGATTACCTGGTAAGAATCAGTAGTTCTGTAAGGTGTGGTTTCTTATAAAGGCAAAGTGCAGTAGCTACATGTGTCTAGCCTGAGCAAGCCATAAGTATATGACTCTAATTATAACTTGCTATATATTGAGCATGATAGCAAAGTATTTCAAATAAAGAACTTGGCAGGTAAATGAAGAAAGTAGTAATATTTGGAAAAGATGTACCATATATATATGGATATTAACCTCTTGAGCTGGGATGTTAGAATGACATAGGACTAATTAAATGACTTATTAAATCTTTATTTCCTTATAAGCAATAGGGTGATGTGGGGCTGTTTGTCATCTATCTTGAAGATGCAGGAATCAAGGTGCTGTTTGAACTATTCATCCAATAAATAGAATGTGCTTAATGGAATGTGTTTTATACATCTTCCTTATGAACATATATATATATTTTTGTATTAGGAAACATCCTCTTATTTTATGGGAATCAGAGGATGAGAAGTTAGGAGTAACTCAGTAAAAACGTGTGTGCGCAATTCTGAAAGGCCTGGAGCTACTGGTCAAGCCATGTTGATAATGGAAATTTCTGACTCTGGTAAGAGGGAACCCCAAACCAGTTTTCTTCTGTGAGGTACTGCTTGCTCTGTAAGGGCTGTTTTTTTAGCATACCTTCTAAAATAAAATTTGATCAGATCTGCATATTTTAAAATCATCCTTGCTAGCCAAGATAGACTGAAGAGATAAACTGCAAAATTACATCATTTTGCCAATGAAATTACTCATATTGCTTTATGTGCAATTATAGCAAGGCTTGCAAATTCTACATGCTGCTACTGCTCATTAGATGTATTGTTCTGAGCAGACAGTAGAACAAAATGTCAACACAGCTCGTACTATTTCACTTGAAGAATTGCTGAATACTCCCATACTAACTGAAACATAGCAAAGCACAAACATCCCGTGTGGCAGTGGAAAAGCTTCTGTGACCAGAAAAAATTGCCATCCTTTCAAAGCCTTATGTATCCGTCCTTCACTATCCCACAAGACATTAGTATTTCTTCTTAAGTAGTTTCCCCTTTCTCATTTTAAGTGGTTGACTAACAGTCACCTCAGTAAAAGAAAGTATTTGGACTTCTTTTTCTGAAAGTTCAGAAAAGAAACTGAACTTCGGTTCTGAGAGTGATGGCACTTTCATGTACACCATGTTTAACAGTACTCTTGCTTATACGGTGAAATAGTATTTTCAGATTTTTTGAGACATATAGTTAGAAGTATTCACATATTTTTACCCAGATAATAAACCAAACACTAAAGTATGTTGCTTTTTGATAACTAGAAAGTTATGTATTTTCTACCATCTCTACCACCCCAGATAAAGGAAAACAAACTTCTGTACCCACCCTATTGTCTACTTATACATTAAATGGATAAATATAAACATGTTATTGTTCAATGTCTGTTGTGTTTTTTGGTGACCTTGAACTGGACTGCTTTATTCTTCTAATGTATCTGGTTTACCTTAAATTATTTTTATTAATTCAGCCTTTTTATTTCTAAAGACTACTACAAAATTCTAGACTTTGTAAACTACAGCTTGTTTTAAAAGCTATGTTATCCCCATTTTCCAACTGTTTTAAAATGTCCATTTTAAACGTCTATAAGCATTGTTTGTTTTTCCATTTTTCTTTCCAGCAATTCTTTCAAATTCTTATTCCTCTGCTTGAAGCACAAGTAATCAGAGAGATTGTGGCCAAGTTTGGCCTCTTCGAAGGATATAAAGCTGAGGTGTTCTTTGTTGTTTGCAAAGCCTCTCTCTCCTTGGCTCTCCTGGTTGTTTGAATTTCTGGTTCTCTTCTCCAGTCCTCCCTCACTTTGCACTTCTTCCTTCGCCTTGCAGTGGGACTCCCTGAAGTCTTTCATCATGCACTCAGGTTTGCCAGACAGATCTTGAGCCACGTACAGCTTGTTGTCATCGTGGTGGTACACGGCAGGGCTGTACTGCTCTGCCTCATAGCCGTTGTCTTCCTCTTCTTCCTGGCATGAGCTTCCCTTGGCACTCTCACCATCCGAATGAAATGAGATGCCCTTCCCTTGACTTTTCTGGGAAAGATCAAAGGGCTCTTCCTGTTCCAAACTTCTCAAGACATTTGTCTGGGACAGAGCAATTCTTCCTCTTCCAAAACCTTGTACTGGTTTGAGGTAAGGAGAAAAAGAATAATTTCTATATAAGAAACATTACTATGAGACACGTGGCTACAAAAACAAAACATGAGGTGACTTTCTATTTCATACTTTACCTTTGTCTTCTACTCAGCTATCTCCAATTACTTTACTGTTTACTTCTCATGACATCTCCTTTGAGATGCTGCTAAAAAGACTACTTCTGCATGCACTTCACAGCCATATCAAGACACACAATTGTGCTATATATGCCAGACACTTGATGAAGGAGCTAGGAATAAAAGGTGAAGTGGCCTGGCCTCTTGTAAACAATCTTTTCCAGTGAATGTACCCAATTCCTTCTTCCTAATTTTTTTTTTTTTTTAAATTAAAACTTTAATGTAATCAAAGTCTGAGGTTTTGTACTTTTTTTGTACTGAAAATCTTTATGCACGAGGCGGTGCTTCAGCTTGAGGTAATAATTATAAACAAATGATTTTGAGCAGTGCAGCGTAAGTTTGTGTGTAGTCCTGGATCTAGTTTGTCTTGGTATTTGCCAGAGTGTCTCCTCTCTTGCTGGGAATCCAGAGGTTACCCAGGAGACATCTACAGACTCAAATACACTCTGAGCATCGGGAAGCAGCAAAGAAAATTCAGCCACACTATTCAGGCATAGTCCATCATTATTAAAAGTATAGTGAAAGTACTGCGGTGAGGATTTCACCCAACAGCAAATATCTACAAAAGCCATCCTTCCACTTGCTTTGTTTTGATTTGGTCTCGTTTTTTACCTCAGTGACTGAATCCCTGAATTGAATTGAATTTTTACTTCAGTAATTGAAGTTTCTGCAGGATCTGTGTGATCTCACTAGATACAGCTATTACCTTGCAATAGGTTGTATCTGTTAAAATGGTCCCTGAGCAGGTGGCAGCCCTTACAAATTGTCTTGCATCTCTCTTACGCTGTGTTCAACTACAAGTAATTGTGTAACTAACATGGTTCTGTAGGAGATGTACAGAAAAAAAAAAGCAACACCATTTATTTCATTTTCTGTTAAGATCTTTGTAAATATTATGCTATAAGTTGTTACAGTGTGTGTTTTACCTACATGCTAGGATGCCCGAAAGCTTGAATTTGAGGAACACCAAGAAATCTTACCCATGAAAGAATTATTTATCCAGAAAATTCTAACAATAAAAAATTCTTAGGTAGTCAAAATCTCAAAAAATACCTCCGTAGTTCTCCTTATTCTTCAGATAGCATCAACATGTGTGCACAGATAAAGCTGAATTTAAGAAGTGTATGTGGTGGGTGGAAGCTAGGAAATGATTTTCAGGATAAGCTGGATAGTCAAAAATCCTCACATTCACACGCTTCTTTGTAAACTGGGTCTTGAACCTATGGCCTTCACCTAATGTCAGCTATGGTGATATGGTACTGAATAAACAAGGGCATAGAACCATTCAGGCTTCCATTCCTATTCTATACTGAAATCAAATAAACAGTGAGCAAGACCCATGAGATCTTCTAGATTTTTTTCTTCTGTCACCTTTGAATGAATTTATGATTTATGGTGTACCTCAAACATAAGAGAAAAACTGTAAACTCCTAACCAAATGTGTCTGGGGAATAATGCCTTTTTGTCCATGACTGCTAGTCTGTGGTCTGTCAGTCTCCGGGAATCAAACCCCTTGCAACTGTAACTTACATTCAAAAATAATGGAACTGCAGCTTCAGGAAGCAAGATTATGTTACCCAATCATTCCTTTGGCCACGTACATTTGCCACAGCCTCACTAAGGCTGGCTCTCCACCAGCTTGCTCTCATTTTTGTTGGATGTAGCCACATGCTGGCAGAAGCTCTGCAGTGCTATAGATATTGCACCTTCTCACAGTGACAGTTATGGAGCCCTGGGCTTAAATACAAGAACTTTGATATGGCGTCATAAATCCTCTGCTCTCACACTACTGACCATATTCTCCCTAACACATGATCACACCAACTTAATGCACTGAAATTATTTCCTTTGTGATAATAAACATTGTCTCATTTTGTCTCCATCTACTCCTCCATCTTGGGAGGTCAAGACAATGGTCATATAATTACCATTTATGGGTATATACCCTTATATAGTATACATACCATATATGTAATTACCATTGATGGGTATATACACCTTAATAAATAATGACCCTTGACTTATGTGTCATCACATATCTAATCTGAAAGGTCACTGAGACAAGGGTCATTACCATGGGGAATCTCTGATCTGTGGCACTGGAGCAATACAGACAATTAATAACAACCTCCTAGGCTTATGGGATTCAATCTCTTCCAACAGCATTAGGTTTGCGGTACAAGATCATAGATCTGTGGTACAAAGCCCATTTGGGTTTACTGAGATGCGTCTTCAAACCTCTTATATAATAACCTTGCTGAAAAATATTACCTTGAGAAGGAAATCCTCTTTCCATGACCCCGTGTTTGACTTTCATGTGCCTGGTTAGGTTCCCCTTCAAAGTGAATTTGCTGGGACAGTAGAGGCACTTGAAAGGCTTACTGTCCGAGTGCAAGTGCATGTGTCCCATTAAATTGTGCATTCTGTTAAATTCCTTCCCACACAGCTGTAAAAAGAGTAAAAATGAAAATTAGTCATTTGAAGGGGTACTTCCAAGGCGAACATTTTAAAAGGAAATAGGAGTTACTCTTCTCAGTTTGAGCCCTGACAGCTTCTGCCTGCAATTTGCTTTTCAAAGATAAAAGCAGAAACCCTACAGACAAAAATGTGTGGTTGAGTCCAACCTATCCAGGGCCTTCTGCACGGCTGCCATTTTTTAAATTTGGTGACGAGGACAGACAACGAAGGATTCTCAAAAAGCAAAGAATGTTGTTGTAAGGAAGGAACCAGACTTGAGTGTGTAACCTGAAAATCTCTTGGCTTGATTGAAATTCAAAGTGTTACTTTCTGCTCTAGTGAACCATTCTGTTTGCAGTTTATAAATCTAGCCTTTAAACAAGAACAATACCAGGCAGAGATGAAGATACAAAATAAAACCAGTTTATTTCACACAGTGTTTCTGTGGAACAGTAAAGCAGAATATTACTTCTCCTTAAGTAAAAATGAAATGGCTGCACCTTTTGCTTAAAGCTAGAAAAAAATTTCCTTTTTTTCTTCATTTCTTGCTCCCTCATTTTTCTCCCATCCTTTCATCTTCTGTTTACCAGCTTCTGTGTTTTTGTGTCTCTGGTGAGTAAGCTGGAATTTAAACAGTCATTGGGCTGCAAGAGTGACTCAGCTTTCCCTGAAGCATGTTCCTGCCAGCTCAAGCCACTGATCGTGTAAGATTCCCTTTGATGAAACAATAAGGTTGTATTTTTCATTGTTGTTGTTGTTTATCTAGATGGGTCCTTTTGTAGTCTGGTCCCTTATAAATCAAATGTATTCTCAAGACATGGGAGTGCAACATCACTATTACAAGCTTGTAATCTCACTTGTCTTCTGGTCTTTCCTTACCAGGATTTATAATTTTATTCACATCCAAGTGGCTGTTTCCACCCTCTGTAAACATCTGCATTTGTTTTCTACTTCAGCTCTTTTTTTTTTTTTTTTAATGGTTTTAGCCAAGTACTTTTACCATCAGATTATTTTTTTTTTTTCAATATTTACTACTACATGAGCCAGAATTATCACTACTGAGTAACTGAAACTTCCATCAAGCAGTGTACTTAGCTGGGGGAAAATTACTAAAAAGAAGTTACAGAGATACCACCAAATTTAAAGGTCTAATCTGTTTTTCTGATATAATTTATTTTGGTAGTACAGGTCTGCTACAGTATTTTTTGATTCAAATTCACAAAGCCACCACCTGAAATATCTGGATGAAAAGTAGATAGTGGAATGATCCTTGGTGAAATAGTACTGTATCTTTTGCATTTCAAACCACCTTTTGAGTAACAATGGAAACAGGTCATTACTACAAAACCTTGCAGAGGTATTGTTTTTGAATAAAAACTAGAACTGAGTCAACGCTGCAAAAAGAAACAATCCAGAAATATTCACTTGCTTTTTTTTATAAAAAAAATTTGCTTCAGCTGCATAAGTTCTCTTCTGTGATTTTCTCTCCATGATTTTGCTCAAATGAAAATTCTAACAAATAAACGTATCAGGAAAGTGTTCATCAAGGCAGTGGAAGAAGAAAAAAAAGCCACTGAAAATAATTTATTAATTTGTAAAAGTAGGATATTTGATTCCACCCATCATCCATACCCACTCAGGAAAGATGACTGTCTCTTCTTTGCATTCAGAGAAAGCTAATATGCCAAATGACTTATGTCCAGGGAAGTAAGTGTACCCAAAAAACCCACTCTGAACATGCTGGGAGGAAACAGCACTGATGAGCACAGAAAACTCACAAGGAAGAACAGCAGCTGATTATATCTAGACAGCTGCTGGAATGACCTATGACATATCAATATTTCTCTGACTACCAGAATGCCAATAATAGTACTTCTGAAACACTTCTAAGCAGAAGGCTTCTGGTTATCTGCTTGTATTATGGCTGATCTGTGCTTTCACCAGCTTTTGCTTTCTGATAGCTAGGTCTTTACTTTCTTATCTAAACGGGTACTCAAGGAGAATCAGATTTAACAAGTGAATGGCTAGAGTACTTCATGCAAATCTTTATAAGTTTATTGAATATTAAAATGGACCTAAAAGGAGCATTTATTTTGTTTCTGTCAAGGCAGCATTTATTTCTCTTTCTTCATAATGAAAACACAGGGGACTTTGTGAAGAATAGTTCCTTACAGCATAAAAGTTTTGTGTCTCTGAATAAAGGAATAGGTTTTCCATTTCCCAAAGTCACGCAGAGTCTTAGGGATGTGTAATGTATTTTCATCCTGAGATCTCCTCCAGGGACATGAGGAAATGGTACTAGAGTGGAAAGGTGTGGCAGGAAAAAGAAAGAAATGCAGATATGAAAACTGTTTTTCAGAGCGATGGCTCTGTGTGGCATGGTGTCTGTGTAACCTGTCCTTTTCAAAAGGCACATGACAATGTTCACATTAACGTACACAATCCAGAAGGTGAAGAGAACCAGTTTGGGGCTCACATGCTGGAAGACAGCAACCCAGAAAAAGCTGGTGTTGACAGCTCGTGCTTAAAGAACAGCCTGAGTGCAGATCAGACTAGGAAGGTGACAAGATTTCCTTTGTCAGTGACAGGGCAGGGGCGAGAGCCCTAATGAGCAGAGTATGAAACATGACACTAAGTCAGTACCATGGCAGGGAGCTCTAGCACAGCTCACCACCAAGCACCTTCACACTCAGGAACTTGCAATGCCTATGCAAGAAATTTCAGGAACAGCACTGTTTACTTGTTGACTTTTTTTTAGTCTGTCTGCTTTAGACGAAATAACATTCAAGCCCTGCAGAGAAAGACCTCTTCTGCAATTCTGCTCAACCCACATTGTTGCACTGCAGATGAAATGAATTTCAGTACATCTTGCTAGAAAAGCTGAATTATTTCAACACTAGATTTTGTCTTCCTAAGCCTGCATATAAACTATCACCTTTCTAGATTTGTCAGTCTGTTTTGTTTCTTCCCAGACTATTTATCCCTAACATTTTTTTCGGTTTTGACTCCTGATCTAAACCCATGATTTTAGATGGGAAAAAAGGGGTTCAAAACATCTGTTGCAAAGTGTATTTGGCTAGGCTGGAGAGAACTTCACTGGATTTTTTACTGGATGTCTGAAATATTGCTGATTTCATCACTAAAAGCAAATGTAATTTTCATAGAAGCTTCCTCTGCAAATTGGAATTAGCACTATTGCACCAGTTGGTGCAACTTCAGAACTCTTCAGTGGTTTTGGTTTGGTTGTTTATTTTTGATTGTTTTTTTCTTTTCTTTTCTTCAACAGAAATAAACAAGGCAACATGGCCTCAGGCATTTAAACACCACAGAGAAATTCACTCTTCAGAGAAAAATCAGACACAGATCCGGGCTGCAGATGGATGAGGAAACAGAAGGGACAACTATTTGCTACTCCCTCACTTCAGATAGTCTGTGCTTAGCTCTGATTAGACACATAGGAAAGCCTCGTGTTTTCTTTTGCGATGAGAAAAGGTAAAGAAAACCATTGCATGTGGTGAAGTAGAAACGCTACTGCTGTGCTCTCTTTCCAAAAAAAAATTCTTTTTTTTTCTCTTCATAAGAAGGGTGTTCCTTTCCTCAAAGAGAGAGGGAGAAGGAGAAAGACTGTAAACTGTCCAAAAGGACCGTGAGAAAACAGGAAGCTTTGAAAAGTACAAGAGAAAGCAAGATGAAATCTATTTGCAGGCGGTTCCCCGGGGACATGTGAGCCATTGTTAAGCAGCCTGTTCATACAGCTATATCCTTCCTTCTGCTGAGGAGGAGCTTAGTGCCAAAAGGCTGCTATCTGGTCATTGCCTTAACCCTCTGAATACCAGCCAGAAATACTTGCTCGAATCTTTCAAGGGCTTTGCCAGAGAGACAAGGGGTGTTCCTAACACCAAAGATCAATTCCTGATTCTCCCTTTGCTTATTGTTACTCCACTTCATTCAGGGGCACTGGTATTGGCTCATTCCCCTTCAGCCAAAGAAGAAACTGGTTCACTGTGCTTACTTTTTTCTTTCCTCTAGAACATGTCAGCTGAGGACAGAGAAGTAAACAAATTTGAAAAACAGGTGTTGCTTTAGAGCTTTTGTTACTGGCTAGAAAACTTACTAATGGTACTCCAGTTCCTAGTTCAAAATGCTGCCATCTTCAAACTTCAATAGTCTGTCATCATCAAACCCTAATCTGAACACAAACTTCCAGCTAATCTGCACATACCCCAAAAATACTTTGTGTCCAGAAACTGCATCCAGAATAGCTGATTCAATTGAAAAAATTGAGTTTCTTTTCTGAAATTTAAGGTGTCAGAGAAGGACCTTGACAGAACAGGAACAAGAAATAAGTTTGCAGGTGTTCTCAAAGAATGCAAGTCTCCAGCAGACTTGACAAGGAACTACCAAGTATTTCAGTACCAGAAATTGCTTTATCAATATCGAATAACATAACTCCTAGTATGCAAAACAATATGTTAATAAGACATAAATTAAAATATTAAAATGATAAAGTTGAAAGACTTTCTGTTATTTTTTTCAAAGTGAAATGCTTTAAAAGTTATCAAAGCAACATGAGGAAGTCAAAAAGACTCTTTTTGACATTTTCTTCTTAAAATTACCACTGAATGCCATATTTTCCCATGACATTTTGAAGTTCTAAATTTTTCAAAGAAAATAATTAAATTTAAAATTTTGAATCCAACGCTTCATCTCCATGAATTACTCCTTTAATGGAAATATTTAATTACATTAATATGTTGGACGAAAGAGTTCAAGAAATTTCTTCCAGATCAATCTTCAGCTGCTTAGGCATAAACTAGGTAATATGCTCCACTTTGCATTTATAGCCCTCTCAGAGCAGATCAAACTGGGACTAAAACCCACAACCTTTTACTTCACAAGGTATGACTACAGTAATGAATCAGGCAACAAAAGGTACAGATGTAGCATCTGATGCTGAGTAAGAATATAAAAATGAATAATCCACAAGGAAGATATTAGAGATGAGCACAGTCAAGAAAGCCAAAGCCTCAAGGTTTACAGGAAGAGGGGAGAAGAGAGGCTAGAAAAGGAATGTCAGCTTCCAACGTGCAGGAGGGAGACAGCAAACTGGAATTCACACAGTATCCTAAAAAGGCCAGATGGTCTCAGGGGCTGTTTTGTTAGGATACTGATGTCCTGCCCTTGATTTCAGCCTGGTAATTATACTTGGCCTGTTCAAATCCCTTCTGCAGTTGTATTTTGCTGTAGCTTTCTTTGAGTCCTTCCCTGAACTGTCACATAGCATCGGTGTGTGAAGTCATGGCTGCTGCTTTCCATGCTCCTCTGAGGGGTGTATGACTCGGTCTATGTTTTTAGTCAGTGTTTCAAGCTATTAAGCACTAAGATTTCTGTTTGGATGGCTGTTGTAAGCAAATGTCAGGTATATTTATTGTCCTCAAACTACCATGCCATTTAAGTGCTCACAAAGCAGAAAAAAGATATCTGAGGATGAAAGTTACTGGTATTGAAGGGGAAGGGAGTGAACCACAGATATTTACCTCCACTATTTTGTGTTACATAGGCAGAACTTGGATAAAGAAAGAAAATCAGGCTGGTTTATGATAATTTAACTGCAACTGCAGCATTTGTTATTAACTCTTGTTTCTCTAATTCTACCATGTTGCAGGGTGATTACATCACATAAACATCCAGTGGGTTAATGTCTATGCCACCAAGTAAACTTACCTTGCACTTGAAGGGTTTGACATCAGAGTGAACAATCATGTGGGCCTTGAGTGTCTGCTTTTGCACAAAGCTCTTGAAGCACAAGTGGCATTGATAGGCTCTAATATTGGTGTGGATCAGGACATGTCGCTTCATGTTGGCCAGCAGAGTAAATTCCCGGCCACAAATTCCACATTTGTGCTCTTTCACACCCTGTAAGAAAAGAGAAAAAAAAAAAATTGTATACATCAAAGATTTTCTAGATTATTTCATCTTCAGTATACCAATTCATGAATTATCCATTCAGCATTAGCAAAACAGGTAATAAATTATTTCACTTTTAACATCACTTGCTCAAGCAATAGATAATTATGTATTTTTTTCCTAGCAAATTCTTATAGGAATCTGAGAGCAGAAAGAAAAAAGAATGCAGGTTTAATGAAATAATGAAGTTTGTTTCCATGCATAATTTTACAAATTAATGAGACATAGTCAGTAGCAGAGCTCCTCTGTCCTCATCTACTGCTTATGTAAGGTATTGGTCAAATGTGTACCTTTATTGAACAAGAATAAAAGCTAACCTATTAAGAGACTAAAGTAGTGCTAGCTTTTGACAATTTGAATGTCATTGGCTTCTAAAAAAACTGTTTTCTATAGTTTTTTTCTGTTTTGAAAAAAACTATAGAAAATAATCTGAAGTAACAAGAAGTAATCAAGCTATGTCACCAGATAAGGATATATGCGTTACATTTAGTGAACAGAAAAACAACTGTTCACTCTTTAGTGGGACTTTCACTAATCCTAATGGAGTGATCTCATTTATCTGGTGTTTACAGAGCATTTCTAGCACCTTTTATACCATCTGGTCAATTTACTAATGCCTATTTCAATATTCTTGCTCACACCCGTGTGACCTAACTTCCACCTCCTCAAAAAGACATTTAGATGCTATGAAAATAAGTGAATTTACCACTAAATACTTTGCAAGTTTAAGTGCAATTTACTGAAGGTAAGGAGGATTTAGCAGTCAAGTGCTGAGAGCAATTACTCCTCCTGAAGGCCCCAATTACAAAGATGACTTGAAATGACTTGAAACTTTCCTGCCCATCAATGGTTTTCACAGTTAACTGCAAAGCTAAAATTGTGAACACCAACAGCAGTTTGAAGTGTATGCCTGTCAGATGTGAGGCTGCATTTGGTCAGCTAAGTACTGTTAATTATGTTCACAGCTGAATCCACCTGCAGCTGTGGACAAAGAAGCAGAAGCTCTCTAAAGGCTCAAGGGCATTGCATTTCCTGTGACAAAAATCTGCCCGGTCTCAAAGTAGTAGCATTTTGCATGGCGAAACCAAAGGCCAGGGAATTTCCAAAAAGAACAGAAATTATAACCATGTATTAGGAAGAAAAAGAAATGTGGAAGTGGAGGTTCTTGAGTTTTAAAAGAAAAGGTGTCTATAAGACTGAAATGCTGTAGCATTCCGTATTTTCAATGGATTTTTCATAAAAAAGCCAAAACTCAAGTGTAAAAGGAAAAATATGCAATGCCGGAAGCAAATTTTTATAATGCGTGGGATTTTGCCTTGTGTTACATTTTTATAAAGCCAATTTCAGACATTCTTAATGCAACAGTTTTCCTACTTTTGAAAGCAATCTCTCTGGGTGTGTACCAGAGCCCACTCCTAGCCTAAACTGACTCTGCTGTCATTGCTGTTAGCAATGGCAAGATGGCCACTTGATACAAATTGTCTGGGATTGTGGTCCTGCTTGTCCACTTTTTTTTTACTGTCATTATGTATAACTTACACACAAAGGGGAATTCTCCTTAGCTTTTTGGGTTTGTTTTTGTTTTTGTTTTCCTAAATGCCTCGTTTTAATGATTTCTCAAAATCTCATGAGTAATAACATACTATCTTCGCCACATAAGTATAGTCTACTGCAAATCCACCTACTTCCCATTTAAGGGAGCAAAGCAATAGAACTGGTTTTCAGTAAAAAATTCCAGTTAAAATTTCAGCTGGGTTATTCAGCTTTATAAGATTGTGTTATGTTACAGAGGGTCATTCTGACGATAGAACACAAAAACAGAGAGCTGCAAATACAGTTTTGGGAAGTAATACAGGGGGTTAATTGAAGGGAGGTTTATAAAAAAGCAGGTTTTGTGCGTACTTTCTGAAGACTGAACAAGACATCTAGCTTCTACTATTGCCAGTGCTGTTGAGGCTTTTGCTCTGCATAAAACTGGAACTGGCAGAGGGCCAGCATCAGGCTCCGTAGACTGATGGCCTTCTTTCCGAGGAGGTACATACACGTGCATCTTTAGTAGTGTGTAATCCTGTGCTACCTTCTGCTGGGACGTGAGAGCACAACACCTGCTGGCTTACCTTGTGAGTCAGGGAGTGTTGTTTGAGATGGTGGGGCTGCACAAACTCCATGCCACATTCCGTGCAGATGTACGGGCGGATGTCTTTGTGCTTCATCATGTGGTTTTGCAGCTGACTTGGGTACTGGAAGGTCTTATCACATTCGGTGCAATTGTACTGTATAGGACCACGATGGGTTGTCAAGTGTCTCTTCAGCTGGGCCAGAGTTGGGAAATCCAGACCACACTCCACACAAATGTTCTCTCGGCCACTTTCGTGCTTAGACTCGTGTGCTTTCAGCTCACTCGGATAGGCAAAACCTCTGCCACAGATCCTGCAGTTGTAAGGCTTGATGTCACTGTGTTGCATCATGTGTCTCTTAAGGTGACTGGTTTGAGTAAAAGCCTTGTGGCACACCTGGCACTTGTGTGGCCGAGTGCCCTGATGTGTCAACATATGCGTGTGCAGGTGGCTCAGCTGCTTGAAAAGCTTGCCACATCGGGTGCAGGCATGTGGCTTAATGCCACTGTGCCCCAAGATATGGGTGACCAAATTGTACTTGGATGTATACGACTTCTCACACATGGGACATTGCCAGCGCTTCTGTTCACCACCCACATCAACATAGTAGCTGTCGTCTATCTGAAGGTTGACATCTACTCTTTCCACTTTCTGTTTATTTTCACCACTTTCTCTTACTTCAGCTCTCCTGAAGGTTGGCTCTGGAGGTCTTCTTGTTTGAAAGGGGTTCCTGAAATGGAAATTCGGTGGCACAATAAAAGGAAACATTAAGCCAGGGTGCACTTTAGGGTAATAAGGGTAAGGAGCCCGCATGAATGCTGGGCTACTGGACCATGCCACGTTAGGCTTCACTGGCTCTTGCTTGATGGGCTTGGCTCCAAAGTGTTCCAGAGTTCTATAGAACTGAAAGCCGACGTTGCAGAGGTCAATCATCTGGGAACTGTACTTGGGCTGCGCTGGCTGTTGGAATATGAAGGGGAGACTGGAAGAGCCTATGTCATTGTGATCTTCAGGTCTGTCTGGTGGTGATGAGGAGCCCTCAAGAGCAATAGAAGGAGGCATTTTTGTTGGCATGCTCTTGCGTTTCCGAGACCCTCCTTCCAAAGACCCCTGGAATGTTTCTGTGTCTCCAAGAGGAGAAGGAGGGCCATAGCGGAAATGTGAGAGGTGTGGTCTGAATTCTTCACCAAACTGAGTTGTTCTGTGTGGCTTTGTAACAGGGCTCAGTGGCTGCAGGCAGTGGGAGAAGGGAGAGGCTAGGGTACTGTCCACATTAAAGCTTGTTTCTTCATTCTTCATCATATTTGATTTTTTCTGTGTTGCTCAAATTCCTTAAAAACAAGCGAACAAACAAACAAACAGAAAAATGCAGAAATCTAGTTATTTCTTCCTGTTCTCTTGGATTTAACATTTTATTGTCTATTTTATTCTTTTGGAGATTGATGGGGCTTTTTAACTAAGTGCAACTATGGATGTCTTACGCCCAAATAACACAAAGGCCTTTTAAAACAGAATTAAATTGTTTAGTGAATCTTTGGTATGTGTGCAGAAAAATTAATGGTGTAAGTCAAGCTTGACCCATATAATATCTTTGCAACATAAACATGCTGCTGTACCATGACACACAACTCTGCAGCTGAATCTGTACAGCAATGTTCATGCTTAATTTAATTCCGCCAATCTACTTGCGGGCAAAATTCTGTCGTTGGCTGGGCATGCACAGGCTCTAGAAACTGGTGATGCGTCTGAAGGATATATCAATACAAACAATAAGGTGCACATTTATTATGGTTACAACATGAAAAGCCAAAGCCAAAAAATGTTAAACTTCTTTGTATTATTAACATGTGCTGCTGTGAGAGAAAACAATGGCCAAACGGTCTAAGGACACTGTGTACCATCAGGTTTTGCACTGTGTTTCCTGGCTTCTCTCACTTTGTATTGTAATAGGAAGGTGGAGATTAATTTATTTTCTTTGATTAATCCCAGAGATATTTACCTGGCAGATTTTGGGGAGGAAAGATCTCTGATGACTCTACAAATTGCATTCAGTTTTATAGACTTAATCTAGGGGGTTTTTGTTTCTAGATAGGTGAGAAAAAAAATCTGCACTATAAAATCAAATATCGAATTAATGTCAACAACCCCTCAGGTCTCCAGAGTAATTGACACCTAAGAATGCTCCAAGACTTTGTAGTGGTACAGTGTGACAAGGCAGATTAACCATTTTCTTCTAGCAAAATTTTATCTTCCAATGATCATACTGGATGCTTCTTCTGAATTTGGAGTTCATCTGAAATATTGGTTATCAATTTCTGTGCATGTTAAAAAAAGTTGCTATCTTTTGCCTTGGTTCTCTAGAGTCATAAAATCATAGAATCATTTAGGTTCAAAAAGACCTTTAAGATCATTGAGTCCATCCATAAGCCTAACACTTCTAGGCCACCAGTAAACCACGTCTCTAAGCACCATACATACAACACCTCCAAGAATGGTGATTCAATCCCTTCCCTGGGCAGCTTGTTCCACAGCTTAACAACCCTTTTGGTGACTAAATTTTTCCTACTGTCCAATCTAAACCTCCCTTGGAGCAAGTTCAGGCCGTTTGCTCTTGTCCTATCATTTGTTACTTGAAAGGATAGAACAACTCCCACCTCACTACAACCTCCTTTCAGGTGGTTGTAGAGAGTGAGAAGGTCTCTTCTAAGCCTCCAAGCTAAACAAACCCAGTTCCAACATCTACTCCTTGCAAGACTTGTGCTCTAGACACGTAACCATTTTGTTGCCCTTCTCTGGACACGGTCCAGCACCTTAATATGTTTCTTGTAGGGAGGGACCAAGAACTGAACACAGTACTTGAGATGTGGCCTCAGCAGTGCCGAGTGTGGTGCGACAATCACTTCCCTACTCCTGCTGGCCACACTGTTTCCAAAAAAAGCCCGGATGCTGTGGCCTTAGCCACCTGAGCACATTGCTGGCTCATGTTCTGCTGGCTGTCAACCAACACCCTTGATCCTTTCCCACCAGGCAGCTTCCCAACAAGTTTTCATCAATGTTGTGTGGGATTCTTGTGACTCAAGTTCAGGACCCAGCACTTGGCCTTGTTGGACTTCACAAGATTGGTTTTGGCCTGTTGATCCAGCCTGTCCAGCTCCCTCTGTAGAGTCTTCCTACCCTCAAGCAGATAGATACTCCAGCCCAAGTTGATGTCACCTTCAAACTTACTCGATCCCCTCATCCACATTAATGAAGTTACTAAACAGAGCTGGGCCCAGTAGTGAGCCCTAGGGAATACCATTTGTGGCCATCCATCAAATAGATTTAACTCCGTTCAACATGACCCATTGGGCCTGGCAATATAGCAAGTTTTTCACTCAGCAAAGCATACACCCATTCAAGTGATGAACAGCTAGTTGCTTCAGGAGGATGCTGTGGCAGACGGTGTCAAAGGCTTTACTGAAGTCTAGCTAGACAACATCCACAGCTTTTCCTTCATCCACCTTCTCCAGCATCAGGGTCAGACTGACAAGCCTGTAGTTCCCCATTGATGGCCTTCTTGTGGATAGGCATCGTGTCAGCTAAGTAGTCAGCTGGGACCTCCCTGGTTGTCCAGGACTGCTGATAAATGATAGAAAGTGTCTTGGAGAACACTTCCACCAACTCCCTCAGTACTCTTAGACAGATCTCATCTGGCCCCATAGACCTGTGTGTGTCTAAGTGGTGTCATAGGTCACTGACCATTTCACTTTGGATTATTTGGGGCTTCATTCTGCTCCCTATCCCTGTGTTCCAGCTCAGGGCACTGGGCACTCAGAGAAGAATTGGTTCTACTATTGAAGGCTGAGGCAAAGAAAGCATTCAATGCTTTAGCCTTTTCCTCATCCTTTGCCCCTCTGTTCAATGATGTTCCCCTCTGCATCAAATAAAGGATGGAGATCCTTCTTAGTACTCCTTTTGTTGCTAATCTATTTACAGAATTATTTTCTTGTTGTCCTTTATGGCAGTAGCCAGATTAAGTGCTAGCTGGGCTTTGGCCCTTCTAATTTTCTCCCTGCATAACCTTACAACATCCTTGTAGTCTTCCTGGGGGATGAAGTTATCTGAATGTGTGTGTGTTTACATACATGCATCTATCCAGCCAGGCAGAGGTTAGGCTGGAAAGCTAGACTTATTTTCCCTCTGTCACCTGTGACATGTTGGTGCTACTTATAACACTGTTCTTGGAAATGCTAGGTGGAGAGCCTGAAGATAGCTGGATTACTAAAGACATGCTTGTTTCTTTTTCAGGAACCTCCCGGCTAGATAAACCTGCTGCTAAAGATAGATAAAAGCACATCTCTGTGACCTAGTTAGACTGTGGACAAGAGAAAGCATCTTAAAAACCTGCTTGAAAACAGGTTGCTTCCTTCTAACGTGGTAGACTGTGGAATTATCTTTGTGATACTCTGTGAAGCCAAACTCGTTTCAAAACTTTAAGATAAAGAGACCAATCAATGGACAAAGAGTAGAAATCAAGGCAAAAACTGTAGGATCTCCAACTTGATGATTCAAAAAACACCTGTGATAGTGGAAAAGGCAAAATTATATTTGCTTGCAACTGGGACAGATATCTAATTATTATACCAGTATGCAACTTTCAACCCCTAGCTCACTGATGGGAAATAGTGTACATATGCATGCACACACTCTTATACACTATGTTGTCTGTGTATATATGTAATATGTATATATGTGTAGGTTCCCGTAAGAGAGGATTCTTAGGGAGTATGCCTTCTGCTATGTTTCTTTGTCACCTTAGCATATTAGGCAAAATAAAGAACAGTTAGATCTTGAAGACTCCTGGGGTACAAAGGCTTGACTTAATAAAAATGCAGAAGGGGAAGAGAATCCTCTGAGTATCAGAAAATAAAATATGCCTGTAGACTAAAACCTTCCCTTCAAAGTCTGGGCCTATCCCTCAAATGTCTTTAACCTTGTATATCTGATTTTTTTTCCCTCTAATATGGGTATAAAGTGCTTCGGAAAACCCATAGCAATTCAGAATCCAGCTATGTTATTTACTGCCTTTGTTAGATTATTGAAATGCTGCCAAATATACACAAAAGTGACAGTGAGTTGTGTCCAATTGCTTTCTTGTCTCTTGGCTACCACTTTCTCCCTTCCACAGCCTGTTTTATGTAAAATTTCAATCTTTCTCAAACACAGTGTTATGGCAGAGGCTATAGACCTGCTTGAAATTGCTAGAAAGAAATAATTTCCTTGCTTTTAGCTGCTTACACTGAGTGGATGGTTTTATTCCACTGCATAGCTACACACATCACAGGACCAAGCCTACAAGGGGAAGTGCTGAAACAGTGAGTGAACAGCACAGAGAGGTGCTTTATAAACCAGCAAAAGAGCACTTAAAAGGGTAGGAAAAGTACAGATTTGCAGTTTAAATATGGATCACCTTGCTGGTTTTTTTCATCTTCAAGCTGCCAAACCCCATGATGTAGAAATTAATTAAGGAAAGATTAAGTACAACCTCTCTTTTCGTCTCCCTTCATGCTGGTATCAAACCTTCGCTAACAGAATAGAGACATAATCTTCACCTTGACCAGAACTTAATTCCATAAAAATATGATTCCTGAGAAAACTGTGGAAGACTACAGATTTGACCACCATACAAGAGGTAGTTCATGAACAGTGTCTTCTTTAAATAACTTCAACAGAGAACTTTAAAGCTTTTAATAGCACAGTTCCCCCCAAAATTTTTTCTGTCTTGCTCTGGAGTAGCTGATCTCATTTTAATACTCAACAATAAATAAGGAGAGGTGAACTGAAAAATTTTTTTGTTAAATTTCTCCTGGGGAAAAGAAAAGAAAAGAAAAAGAAAAGAAAAGAAAAGAAAAGAAAAGAAAAGAAAAGAAAAGAAAAGAAAAGAAAAGAAAAGAAAAGAAAAGAAAAGAAAAGAAAAGAAAAGAAAAGAAAAGAAAAGAAAAGAGGAGAGGTGAACTGAAAAATTTTTTTGTTAAATTTCTCCTGGGGAAAAGAAAAGAAAAGAAAAAGAAAAGAAAAGAAAAGAAAAGAAAAGAAAAGAAAAGAAAAGAAAAGCTGCAGTGAGTTCAGATAGTTATTGAGGTATTTCCAAAATACAGTATCTATGCAGTGGTATTAAATTCCATGAAAGAGGATGAGAGTTTAATACAGAATATGAATCACCGTTTACTATCTCATTTCTGCAAAGAATGAAAAGAAGTATGTAAAGCATGACATTCACTCTACAAGCACATGGATTGTTACAGTCTACAGTTAATGTTCTGTACTAAAATCAACAGCAATTTTTTTTAGACTTCAGTTGAACCAAGATCCTGCTTCCTGTATGAAAGTGCGTTCTGTCTATAGACTAATAATTCCAGCCATAAAAATGTGAGGATATGAAGCTTCTCAAGCTTAAACACTGACTACTGATGTTCTGATTTTGCTTATGTGCAACACAATGGCAAAACCAGAAACGAGAACAAGGTGAGTGGAAATTATATGTACCCACTGATAAAGGGAAACAGTATACTTTGTTAGGAGGCTTGCATTTGTGTTTGCTGTTTCTGAGGAAGATGAAACAGGGGAAATCTAAAAAAAAGGAAAAATTTATGAAATCTAAAAGTGTCTGAAGAAGCTTAACAGCTTCTCTTAGCTGGAAGAGAAATTCCACATTCAATTGAACATGTATGACTGTTGAAAACATGGCTTCCAAGAGTGCATTTCTGCTTTCCTCTTGGGGCCTGACATGTTTGCATCTGTAAGGAAAGAATGAAATCTAACAGCTGTTTCTGTATTGGATGTGGTAAGCATCAGTTACAAATGACATGCAATTATATTTCTTGAGACAAGCTGAGCAGTCGGAGACCCTCAACCATATTGAAAAAACAGCTGGTTTGTTTTTTTTTTTTTTCAATCACTGACTTTTCTAAACTGTTTCTATAAAGATTTTTATGGTTATCTTCATAGGTTTAATGGGATCTCCTCCGTTCAGTTCACTCTTCCAAAGAAGTTTCTGTTTTAAAGGTATTCAGTCATACAGCTGTTGAACTGAGTGCCAAATTCTGCACCTATTCATTTGCTATTTCTGCAAAACTCACCCACAAGGGCTTTATTATTGAATCATAGAATGGTTTGGGTTGGAAGGGACCTTAAAAATCATCTAGTTCCACCCCCCAGTGATGACTGCACCTCATTTCAGCAGCAAAGCTGTGTTCCCCATTCAATCTATACTGCTTTAAGTTATTAATCAGACTTTGAAATGCCAGGAATATCTGAATAAACATTAATATAGCCATTACTGGTAATCTAGTATTTTCAGTTAGCACATATTTGATCCCTCCTTACATTTTTTCCCTTCTACTTCCTTCAATGTCAGAATGAATCCTCCATAAGCCCCTTTTTTCTTTCTCTTTTGCTTCATTTCTGCTGCTTCCAGTGTGAGAGTGAATGTTGCCATTCCTCATTTTTTTTTCTATTGGGAATTTCATAATTTCAAAGAGTTGGAAAACAATTATGTGGATCTTTTTAGTCTGTCATTTTCAAGTATATCTTGTCTGTTTTGAGGGGTTGATGGTCTATCTTGAGGGAGAAGATGAACTATATGATACTAATGTTCCATATCTGCAAAATCCATGCACGTACTTGAAATTTGTATAGTCAGACTGTTTTTAGTAGGTGCTGCCTTGGTTAATGATGTGGAAGTTCTAAATATACTCAAAGGATTTAGAATTATTTCAGTATTAGGTTCACTAGATATTAATCTAAAGTGTTGTTGTTACTCACTAATGGATTATTTGTTGGGATTTTTTTCAAGCTAAGTTATTTTATTAACTGTAGGTTTGAGTGATTTTACTCATTAGAGGAGGACAGAAATTAAAAGAATATGTTCAAAACTGTTCCATAACTTCTCTAAAATCCACATCAGCCCTGTTCTTTTATTGTTTAGAGAAGTCCGTGAAGGTGTTTTCCATTCATGTTCTCCAGGTATAAACATTGACATTTCAAGCACACAAATTTGAAAAAGGGAGTTCATTAAGAGATACTGAGTGTATGCTAATGTACTCAAGCTGATATATGAACTGCGTATACATTAATAGACCCAAATCAGCCTTGAAGACCTTATTCTACATTAACTTAAGCTAACCTGAAAGATGGATGTTCTGCCACAGTATGTAGATGGAAGAAGACAGAAACTTGAAATACCTTGGAAAGGTAAACATGGATTGAAGGAAAACATCCAACATCAATGAGTGCAGATACAGATTAGGGAGAAAAAATGTTGGGAAAGCATTAAAAAAAAAAGCCTAAGCTGGGAATAATACCTACTGAGGCATTTAGTCAAATCTTTTCCAATGCCACTTCTACAAACACTTGTTTTCTTGCTCTCACATGCATGTGGTCCTGGTGCTGTATCAAGTCCATGACTTAACAGCTGACTTGTCTTCTGAGTTAAGGCTTCCTCTTCCCTGCCTTTTATGAGACAGATATTTCGGCTTAAATTGAGAACACTATCAAGATAAAGATATGGCCATAAATATTTCTCTTCCCCTTTTGGATTCCCATCATTAATACAATTAGAATTGGAAAACAGTAAGCAATTGTTCACAATAATTATCTGGAATGACTGAAAATGAGAAGTGGACCAGATCAGGTTTTTTCTTCCTATGATTAGTATGATAGTACCGAGGAGCTATGTGTCTTTTCACTTCTCCCTGGGAAATCACCTTCATCTGCTCGTACCAGGCTTCAGGATAAAACTTCTTCTTTCCATCAACAAATGTGGGTTTTTTTTCTCAGCAAATGCTTGGTAAAGGAAAATGGATAACCTTGGTAACCCTTCCTAGGGTATAATCAGAGCTCACTAAGGTTTTTAGAAAGAATTCCAGTGAACGCTGAAACTAATCCTGCACAATTTTCCTTGTTATTTGTTATGGGTTCTGTTGTCCAATGAGATACGGAACTATCTTTGCCATAACCAAAATTTGATACTTTTGACAAATATATTATCTACGTATAGGAAAAAAAACCCTTATACCCTGAAACAATATGTTAAGAGGTAACCTTTGCAAACAAGCTCCATGGAAACCATACATTCACAGACATAAGAAACTTAATTTTTAAAATCTGACAAGATGAAACAGCTTAACATGACACAGTATACAGATGCAATGAACAACAAGCTTTCAAAGACATTTATGTATATTAAATAATATTTTTTTTCCTTCACTGACTCTGTTTTGGCATGTCTTCTATGTTTTGTGTTTGAATTTTCTTCTGCTCTAAGAGCTTCCTATGTAATGTAGCTGCATTAATGTTGTTTGGGAGATTACTCTAATACAAAGAAGTGGGTTTTCTCTCAGAAAACTCTGCAATGGGAGCACCATCCCTGCATTGTCTTTGTTATTCCCAAATTTTAATATTTTAACTTACGTTACTTTTGTTTCATTTTAGCTAGGAAATACAGAATTTGAGGAAAAGTTTCCCTGCACTGCCTATAGAATGACTTTTGGAATCATCTCAGATATACATGTAGCTTGGTTTTATACTCAGTTTTCAGAGAGCAGGACACTATGAGCACTTTTCCAAGAGTATATTTACTTAGGTATTTCTTGTAATAGCAAAAATGCTTAAAATAGTATTAAAATGAATACACATTCACTTTTCCGTAACTTACAGATCATTTTTGGTTTGCTAATTGTTTAAAGTGTTAAGCTGGACTTTGAAATTTCCTCCACTGACAGTCTGGATCAGTCCCACCAACCACCCTGCTAAAACTGGGGTTGTATTTGTGGCATCAGATTATAGTGTTTTATAGCATAATTTCCTTTTCAATGGTGGCATTGATTAGATTTTTTAAAATTGCCTGGTGTCATAGTGAGCCAATAGCTCACTAGATATAGCTGTAGATATTTTTCTTCTCTCCAGCATGAGTATAGTGATCTCAGTTTAACAAAATGGTTTGCTATCCCTCTCATTGCTTTTATGTGTGCCCTGTCCTCAGTTTAGCAAAACCTTTGCTATCATTCTCACTACTTTTCTGTTGCCTAACAAGACAGTGGATGGAGGTCACAGAGCAGTATGTCTGGATTAACCACTGAACATCTGCAATAGGACGTTACTGGTAATGCCCACAGCAGTACTTAAGCTTCATGGACTATCTCTAGTAAGTACTCTTTGAGTGTGATTTAGGCTTGTTACTGGTTTGGCTCTTTAATTATCTTTTTCTTACCCTCCTTTCTCTTTTTTTTTTTTTTTTTTTTTTTGGCTTGTTTTTTTTTTCTTCCTCTTTGTGAGTTTTCTTGGTTCTTCTCTTATGTTTCCTTCCCTCTTCACTTCTCTATTTCATCTGTGCTTCACTCCCTCTCTGCTTCTCTATTCTATCTGCTAAAATGAGCAGCAACACATAGATAAACTGGATAATAAAGTGGATGTTGAGTCCACAGGCTCTGAAGTTTTAGCTGGCTACACAAAGTCACCCCAAACTACAGCTGTATACGGTAGGATCCTAAAAGGCAGAGCAAATTGTCTGGTCTAAAAATATATAAGGGGACAAAGATTGTATGTCCTCAGCTGAGCACCTCCACCTGCCTGATTCTCTGGTGCCAACAAGGAATTCAAGGCTACTTTGGGGTGGGGAGTAGGATTTCTACTTCTGGGTCCACAGTGCAGCCCTGCTCCATCTCTGTCCACAGTAGGGCGGGCTCTGGCCTATCCTCTTGCTTTTCTCTTTCC
>NW_008616498.1:38882-43014 GCF_000691845.1 Merops nubicus
GCCAAAAGCTGCTAAGTGTAGCCTGAAACAGAGCTGCTGGTGAGGTAGAGGATGATGTAAATCGAGTTGTATCAGCTCAGGCTAGTAGTGTAGCTAATCTAAGATAGTGATCTTCTGAAGACTATAAGAAATGTGAGAGAGTATCATGACAGCTTTCCAGCATTCTCTTCAGGCCTCCAGCTGTCTGTAACTCAGAGCTTTCTTGATCTAAAGATGCAGCATTTTGATTTTTTTTTCTTATTCCAGTGTGGGTCTTGTACCTCCAGAGATATAGGAAGGAGTCAGGGCAATGAGAACTGCACTGTGCAGGAGGCCAGATGCCCACCTATGCTCTTGTCAGTTTACCTCTCTCAGAAATGCTTCTGCTTCTTCTCCTTAAAGTCACCTGAAACCCACGTTACCAATGGTTATTTCATTCATGCTTCACTTTCCATCTCCCCACCACCTCTCTGAACCTCCCATCTTTACAAACCATTATTTTGCCACTGTAAGACTGAATAATTTTTGCTGATACTTTTTAACAGAATAGCCTTGATTGGTTGGAGAGTTTTAAATGCACAATCCCTCTCTTTTTTACTTTCTTTCTTTTTTTTTTTTTTTTTCAAACCAAGAAAGTGAAATGTATTCATATTCTGAATAGGAGATTGGAAGATACACGGGGATGAACTGTTGTCTCAAGCAGGCTAACCAGTGTGTGTGACACTGAGCTGCTATCAGAGTGCACTTTGTTCCTGTGTTCATACCATTTAGGTACCACAAACTAGTTTTACCCATTTTGAAAACAAAACAAAACAAAATAAAAACAAAACAAAACAAAACAAAACAAAACAAAAAAAAATATATATATATATAAAAAAGCAAGGGTGAGCACTGAGAGCTGTTGTCCAGGAAATGAGTACAGGTACAAATTTAGGCTGGGGATGTACCTTAACAAATTTCACTCATGCATACTGGACCCTCAGTTTCTTCTTCTGGAGCTTCGGCATGGCACACAAGGGGCTACAAGACAAAAAAACTGCAGCCAAGCCATAAATGCTTGTGCACTTCATAAATGAAGAGCCTTTAACTTTCAAAAAAGCTGCAGAAGTAACACCTGAAGCGGGAGCCTAGACCTAGGCCTCGAGAGATGGTGTCTGCAACCTCTGACTACCCCATATGGATTGTCTCTGCTCTCTGCTCCTTGGCACTTGCATTTTCGCCTGTGTAATGGCCCAGCTCCTGCCAAAGGGGAGCAGGATTACCCTCACAGGCTCCAGTTAGGGTGTTCCCTTAAGAAGCTAGGGATGTAGGTCCAAGCCCCTCAAGGAGAAGGAGGGAAATGAATCAGTGTCGTACCTTGTGGCTGTTCTATTTTGCACTGAATTTGATGTAATTTGTGTATATCCATTTTCATATAAATGTTCTTACAGGACTGGGTCCCCAAAAGCATTTGGGTGCAGGTTACTGAGTTTTCAGACCCTACTCCCAGTTCAGGGCTTATAAGACCACATTGGCCATGATAGTGTCATTGGGAGCACATACAGTAGCAGACCTTCAAATATGCAAAGCTTAACTGGTGCAAATAGACTCAGTGAAAATGCAGTCTGATCCTGCCCTCACTGATTATTGAAATTAACGATGGGTTGGACAGTTCAGTTAATTACTCAATTAAACAGTGGCAGTAATTCATCCTAAGTGACTGTCTTAATTCTCTCTCTAGAATCATCTCCATTGCACTGAAAACATTACGGAAAATCTGGGGTGTAGCTGAGAACAGAATTTGGGATTTGGCTGTTACAAGGTGATGCCGATAAGACAAATTTCTTCTTTTTCTTAAGTGGGTAAGCAGCCCTCATGTCAAAGGCTGGAACCATGGATCTGCCCCAGCTTTTATAAAGTATGTGGAGTCACTTTAATCACTGTTTATAGAAGTCCTATCACTCCATCCCTGTTTCCTGTCTGCTTCCATATCTTCCACTGGAAATTAAAATAGAATATTTTTGGCACTGTAGGAATCCTGTGTATTAAATAGTTTTTCCTCTGGAAAATTATTAAATAACACTACTGTAGTTTCAGGATTTTTTTTTCACACCATACAGATTTGGTAAGAGACAGGGCGGACAGAAGAACAAATAAATAATATAAATATAAGGAAGGATCTGGTAGTAATATTGAATAGGGTGTGGAGTCCTTGAAAGAACACTTTAGACATAATCTTTCCAACCACAAAACACAATCATTAAACACTATAGAGTAAAGTGGAGACAGAGGGGGTTTAAGCAGTACAGTACTATTATTTTAAAACAAATAACAGAGCTCTGTAGAACACCCTAAATTAGAATAATTAAAAAAGCATGCACTTCCATAATACTCGTGCTGTCCTGCATGAGCTGTTGTTTTGAAAGTAAACCTTTCACTGGCATTCTTGACCCTTAAAAAGGAAATAGATTGAGCTTTCCTTCCTACTGTAGTCCCAGGGTGTTATCACCTCTGTGGAGGCCAGAGAGATGGTCTGATCTGGTCTGGTCTCCTCCCACCTCTTTGTTATCTTAAAGAGTAGCTAAGGGCTACCTTCAGCCTTGGTTCTTCCAGACAGCCTGCTGGCACCCTCCTATTACCATTAGCAATTAGCTGCACCTTCTGGGCGTTGTGTGGGTAAAGCAACAAGTACTTCAGAAAAGAAAGTACTAGGTAAAGTGTGCACGTGTGTTTGGAGGAGGGCTAAGGGAGAAGAGGATTGTATGAGAAATTTTTCATATAAAGTCTCCAAAACAGATTAGTTTTGAAGTGAAAGTATAGTTTTGCTAAAACATGGGGGAGTATTACTAGTCTTCAGCAACCTTTTGTATTTATTTTGCACTCAAATCTTTGTTTCACACAATTAAAAATTCATAGTGGAACTGAAGCTTGCAAAAGCAGTAGGTATTGTGTGTTGCAGTAAGACACACTATATCCTGCAAGAACTGAAAGAAGAGGATTTCATCCAGAAACTGACTGAATTAGGAAAAATATATCTGCTACTGAACACTACTCTTTGTGTCCAGTTCATCAAAAGTAATTATCAGATTATGCTTTCCTAATAGTTTAGGAAAGATTAATAAATTTTATTTCAGGTGAAGTTTGAGCAGACTTCTTGCTGGAAAAGCTGCTTGGCAGAAAAGCCTCATTAATCTCTATTAACCTCTGTTACTTGCAGTTAAGCTAGCTCAGTAGTGTTTCAGACTTTTCCCTGTGAACATAAGTTCCGTAGGAAACACAGCAAAGGAGTTAGAGATGTCGGTGCCATTCCTAGGACACCACTGTGTTTATTCTGTTGATATCCAAATAGAAAAAAAAAAAAAATCTAAAAATCATGAGCAATGAGTCTGAGTTAATTAGGGCTCTTAAGGCAAATTAATGGGGCACTGGAGGAAACTACTTTCTGTATATCTACACTGTGATTAGGGAGCTTTGCCTTCCAGACTGCCAGAACATAAAACCTGTGTTAAAGCGTTGAAAACAAGTCAAATATGTATTTATTATTCATAAAAATTATCATCCCCACACATATATCACAACTGCATTGAAACGAGGGTTCATTTTTAAAAATCAATTTATTTTTTTTAAAGGGAATGTACTTAGATCTTCAGTTCCAGCATAAAATGGTGGTTTTGACTGAAATGCCTGCAGGGAAGTATTTTGAGATAACTTTCTCTCTGGCTTTGCCCTACACCTGTGATGCAAAACTTGTATCTTCTTGACTGAACAACAAAACCCAAATGCTTTCCCTCTCTGACCCCTACCAAATATATCTTGGATACTGCTTTTAGTTATTTTGTTAACATCTAGGAAGTTTATTAATAAGCATTAGTTTCTTGCCACAACTAAAGAAAATCTGAAGTTTAAAACAAATTTTATGTTGCTTCTATGATTTTGAGCAATTGGAAAACAAATCTCTATGTAAACCAACTAACAGGAGAAAATTCTTGAGGTTAATTCTTTTAAAATGAAACAGATTTAAAATGCCAGTTTTACTAAATCAAATAAACTAGCATACATTTAATGTTAGTTTATGCTAGTTTATGGAGTGGGAATGGCAGCTCAGACTTAGCCAAAGGTCATCAGCAGGTAGTGGAACAGAGACTAGAGCTACAAATAAATAAGAAATAACTTT
>NW_008616498.1:43044-43317 GCF_000691845.1 Merops nubicus
AATGAAAAAAAAGTGTGAGAAAAAACTCAACATAGCTTGAAACCTGAAATTCTGAACATTTTCCAAACCACTCTAGTGCTAATCAATATAATTCCTTCCCTCAATCCCCGCCCTGCCTCCCACTCCCATCATTCCTTGTCCCTCCAAAGCCCTACTCAGGGCTTTTACCCTGGAAAAATGCCAGACGCCATGTACCAAAACCTGGAAGATTTTATAGAAATTATTCCTGCATTTTGGGAGGAATAGCAGGTAAGACTGTGGTGTGGCTGGGGC
>NW_008616498.1:43348-45704 GCF_000691845.1 Merops nubicus
GGCATCATTACCCAGAGAATAAATAGATGTGTGAATTCGGTTCTGATTTACTGTCTTAACCTCATCCAGTACCTTCCACTGAGTTTCTGGTCATGCACTTCTCTTGTGCCTAGTAGTGCATGAACTAGTGAAAATCCTCACTGCTGTCATTAGAGGGAATCCTGAGTCCTGGTCCTCTGCCTACAGAATCCAGTGACATCTGTCCAACTGCATTTTTTTTTTTACCTGTGGCTTGAGCTTAGAGAGGTGTTCCATTTTCAGGGGATATGAAAAAAGAAATTAATGTATTTGGAATCAAAATGCTTTAATTTGTGTTTTGATTCTTCTAACAGAGGGAAGAGGAGATATAGAGGAGGATTCAGTCAGCGCCATTTCTCTGATGCATGTGACTGCTTTCACATCATCCTGACAAAGTGCTACCTACAGACACACAAAATTTTTCTGGAATAGCTTGGTAACTTCATATTGTGACTGTAGCACTATACAGAGAATGTGTTTGATATTTGAAGGTGTGATTCCTTGCTGTGGTCCTGTAGAAAAAATATTTTCTGGCACTTCTGCAAATGGATGGGGTTACTTTCTGCTAAACTTACAAGCATGGTGTTGTCAGCTTGGTCTTCCAGGAGGTCCTCTACAGTTTCCTGGAATTCCTATTACAGGACAGTAATTTTGAAGAAATACAGGACACTCTTCATAGCTTCAGAAACCTGAACTAGAGAACCAACCCAGCATGGGCAGTTGACTAGTAAATAGTTCAGACAAGTTCTGCTGTTCCTTAGAAGCTGACAGATGCTCTAAAAACAGGTAATCCCTTTCCTTTTCACCACCTGATATTGTTCGCATTACACTAGTATTCTACATGCTTTTAAGAAAAAAGTAGACAGGTAGACAAATGCTACTGGGAAGTACTGTATGGAAGACAGTATTTTTCAAATAATATTTTCAAGTAGTTTTTACCTGGACTTGAAAGAACAAGATGAAACACTACTTGCTTTAGAAAGTACCTCAGAAAGAACTAAACATGAAATAACTATATTCCACTGTGTTGTTTCTGGATATCTTTAGACTAGCTGTTTTCAATCCAGTGTATTGGGTGCTGATAACAGCACATACTCTTTCCAATTTACAGAGTCTTCAGTAGCAGATCCAGGATAGAGCCCTCCACAAAACAAAGGGTAATAAAAAGAGCCTAGCAGTTACACTGCAGCCCTAACCAGAGAAGACTAAACATTTTGCACAGTCAGGGATAGCAATAAGGCAGTGAAGAGGAAGACTGGAAGTAATCTTGTCCCTCCTAGTCAGCACATTTGTGGCTTATCAGAGGGCCTAGTGTCAGAACAAGGTTCTCCTTGAGAATGGGCAGTCACATGCTCCCATCCCAGATCCACCTGCTCCTCCTCCCTGGGAACATCCTGCAAAATTCTTTCCACACAGGGAAATTGTATGGTTTCTATTCTTCATCAGGCCTCCAGACAGAAGACTGTGGGTAATGCCTGCTTGGCATGCATTAGTATTCCTTGTAGTACAACATCGTCTAAGAATAACAACTGAAAATATATGACCCTATTCATAGCCTTGCTTTCAATTTCAAGTCACTTGCACCTTTCTCTAATTAATTAGCAAAAAGTGATGTTATCAGTGTATGAGATTCAGTTTACCTTGTAGCGTTTTTAATTAAATGAACCTTCAGATTCAAGAGACATTTATATTTTTCAGCATTCTCTGAATTCTAGTGCTGTTAGTGAGCATAAGCAGCTGGAAAATTGGATGTTTCCTGGCTTCCTTTTTATGAATATTTGCAAGAGGAAAATAGGTTTTCAGGAAATACACTTTTTACCCTAAATTTTTAATTTTAAATCTCATTAATTCATGTACACCTACAAAGTAGAAGGAAAATGTGTCCATGTTTCAGCTTTTATCATGGAAGACAGAGGGAAGGGAAAGTGAGAATAATGTTTTTTTCATCCTTCATTCAAAAATTAGTAATGTGTCTTTCTAACACACAAAGCAGGAAATAAGTGAAAGTAGCTTTCAGAGCACAACCATATTTTCTTTTAATATATGATTACTTAGCTTAACTACTTCCAGTGGTATAAGCAGTCTTTCAATAGGAAGGTTTAGAAGGAAAATGCTGTATTTTGCTTATCAACAGTAGAAAACCAGTTGCTTTACAAAAGCAAGTCACAAAGGTATTAAGTCTTGCCACTGTTTGGGGTCAGGGCCACCCCCAGAACAGTAACAAATGCTCTCTGTTAACCCCCTCCCCCCACCCCCGAAAGGCAAAGAGGAAAGGAATAAGGGAGAGGGAGACTTATTTATAAGAAAAAAAAAAACAGCTTCAATACTACCACTAATA
>NW_008616499.1:0-1759 GCF_000691845.1 Merops nubicus
CAGCGCAGGCGGGGATTCCTGCATCCCTGCTCATCCCAAACCCACCCTGCCGAGAGGCTGCAAACACGGCGAAACCCCACATCTCTCTCTGAGCACCTGCTTCACTGCCCTGGGCAGCATGAGGCCTGATTTGCCACCTACTAGAGCCCTTCCTGGAGCAGGAGCACCCCACTGGTGGGGTCTGCGGTGCCCCGTGAGAGCTCCCACACGCTGCGCTCCGGGCACAGGGACAGCCTGTGCCACACGCTGGCTCCCCCCCCCCCGGGCCTGGCAGGGTGCTCCCGGCGCGATGGCACATGTCTCAGTGCCAGGCCCTGGCCACCCTTGCCAGGAGGGCTGTAAATCTGGGTGAGCGGGACATGGGGACACTGCTTCCCACCTGCGGGACAGTCCTGACGGCTTTGACACAGCCCGTTGCCACCAGCCCAAGGGCGCCGGCGTCACTGGAGCATTGCCAGAACATCACCAGTAAGGAGAAGATGCCAGGATCCCCCCGTTTTGGGTAGCCTGGATGTCCTGCTAGACCACAGCCTGGCTGCAGGGTGGCTGAAGAAGCCCCAAGGTCTCGGGGGGCTGGAGGAGAAGCCCGTGAAAGGCTTGGGGGGCTCTCCCCTGCCTGCGCTGCACTGCTCTGTGGGCACAGGGCTGCTCTGTCCCCCCTGTCCCAGGGTCAGAGTCCTGGCCCAGCCAGCCTGGGCCGGGCAGGGAGGGAGGAAGGTGTCATCCCTCCCCAGGGCAGCCCTGGTGACCGTCCTCGATGTCACAGGGCCACCTGCTGGACACAGCCCTTCAGATCTGAAGCACTCCCCCACGGGCCTGGCCGGCCCTTGCAGCCAAAACGACGGCTCCCCACGCAGACGTCTCCATCAGAGACCCCCCCCCAGCTATGCTGCTGGCAGCAGCAACTGCTTTGTCCCTAAAACGCCACCGCCTGCGAAGCCCACTGCCCTCCCACAGCTCTACGGCCTAACACGGTGGTGTGGATCCGCCAGTGCCTCCCAGGGCAGGGCAACCTTGAATTTCTCTCACCCTTGGGATGCTCGACCCTGAGTTCCTCTGCTGCATCCCTCATTGCTGGGGATAAAGGAGCATATGCCAAGACCCCCACACCCCGACCACGAGGAGGGGGGCATGTGTGTTGAGGGGGGAGGCAGAGGGGACAGGTTGAGGCTGGAGGTTGAGCCTTGGATGGGGGTGGGTGTAGGGTGGTGGAGCTGATGCTTTAGAGGTGCCAGGGAGGAGGTAGATTTGAGATGAGGGGGGCTGTGCTTGCAGGTCGGTGGCAATGGGGGGCGCTTGGAGAGGTCCCCAGCAGGTGTGGGTATGGAGCAAGGCTGGCCTAAGTGAGGGCAGAAGGGGGGCAGCTGTGGGACTGAGAGCCACTGAGCTATGGTGTGAAGTCCTGGGTGTATGGAGAAGAAGGGATGGTCACCGAGAGCCTCTCCAAATATGCTCAGGACTTGGCTACCACTGCCCCCAGTCCCAGTAGTGGGTCCCTCACCCAGTGCAACTGGGAGACCTAACACCACAGGCAGCAAAATGCTCTGGGGGACCTTCAGTGTGAGGGATACACATCTTTTTTGGGGGCCCAGCAGTCTGGTAGAGGCAGTTCAGGAGGCTGATGTCCCCGCCCATCCACCCCAGCCCAGCCCCAAGAGCCCATGTGATGACCTCACTGAGTGCTGCCTCCCTGCCACCCTACTCCATCCTATCCATACCACAGAGATGCGCTGGGAGGATGGGGTAATGCTCCACTGTT
>NW_008616500.1:0-632 GCF_000691845.1 Merops nubicus
TAAGAAACAGTCTTGTCTGTTACAGCAAGTAATCAGAATGACCCTGGGAAATTTGCACTGAAACAGATAAAAGTAAGCCTTAAGCTCCAAGAAAGGAATTCACAGTATTATTATTGTGCTACTGATCATAAATCACTATACTCAAGGGTCAAACACTGTACACTATACCTGAGGGTCAAAAAAACTCAGCTGTCTGAGCACTGAGATACCCAACAAAGGCAGCAATAAGAAATAAAAAAAAAAATCAGCTGTATGGCTGAAGTATTTTTCCTTGCTTGAGTTTAGGTGTTATCAGGTTGGGCCTGGGCATAGGTACGTATGGGTGCATAGTTGCTGCCTAACTCACGCGCAACTCAAACAATATATCCTGAGCAACCAGCCTTACAAGTAAATTAGTAGTTTTTCAGTCTTAAGAATTTTGAGATGTAATTTTCAGATTTATAAGTTCTTTCTTAGGTATGACCTTTAATGATGTTCTCATTGAAAATCACATTGAAATTTACAGCTTGTTCAATCAAGTTTGCCTAATAATTGTGGCATTTCATAAAGGCAATTTAGTAAAGCAATGGTTCAAGGTCTCAGAGTATAATGGTATCCAGTTTTATATCATAGAATCCTTTAGGGTGGAAGGG
>NW_008616501.1:0-8272 GCF_000691845.1 Merops nubicus
AGATTCAATTCAAACTGTGCCTTGGATACTCTGGTTCATTCCACAGCTGCTTTCCATATATAACTTTCAGGTTCTTTTTTTTTCCCCATCAGTAACAACAGAAAAAAAGAGATTTTTTATCCCAGTTTTGTCAGTTTGCTCATATAATAAAAATTCATTCAAACCCAACTCTTCATAATTCTGCATGAGCATGAAGGTTGGGATAGATATATGTGTAATTATTCTTTAGCATGAAACCTGAAAGTTGGTTATTCCATGGCTGCATAAGCACTGTGTCAGAAGAATTTGTAAGATTTAAACAATGTTTTGCTTCATCTTTGATTTTTTTTAAAAAAGTTGCTTATTTGATATTTTAATTTTACTATATTATTGTGTATGGTTGTTTGTGTTGTGTTTGTTTTTTTTTTTTGTTTTTTTTTGTCAAAAAAGCATTGTCAGGTGTATATCACATACGAGTTAAACAAAATACCTTTCAGCTGTAATTTTATGTTTGCTTTTGTTTTGGGATATATCCTTTGTCTGGCTTAAAAAATGATATAGCCTTTATGGTTAATTCTGTCAACAATGTGAGTTTAGTTTTCCTTATTCTTTCAGAATTCTGACCCTAATGCAAAGTTATTCAGGTCTACATTAGGACTCTCTGCTTATAATTTTTTAAAAAAAAGTTATTTTCCTAGAATTACGTTTCCATGGCACTACAGCCCCTGTTAGTAAGTGCATCCTGTCAAAAACCTAGCTTTTAGCACATGTTTTTTTCATTGATTTCAAATCTAATTCTTTCTACTATGCTACTACCAAAGTTATAGCTGACTGAACTGGAAACAAGGAGGTATTTTCAAGATTGTTCTATCCAGGGTTTTTGTTCCATGAGCAGCTATGTGCAATTTGACAGCATTGAGTGGGAGAGAGAAATCCTAAGGATTTTTCTACCAAAAAGTTTAAAAATGTATTTTTTGTTCTACTTAATTCCAGTTTTCCATATGTCCTAAGGCTAAAATCACAACAGAGTAAAACCACTGCCACATCTAAGTATAAAATGTAGGTACTCAGAGTGGCCCAGTAAATATTGCACAAATCTCAGTCCACAAAATACAGTGTTTATTAGAATTGTCCCTCTGGCTGCTTGAGCTGTTGTGATGGGCATGCACAAGATGGCTTAACCTTGGCTGTGCTGAACAGTTTAGCATCTGTTTTCGTACCTGTGTTGCCCGAGTGCTTTACATGTGGAGTCTCATCTGGTAAAAGTGAAAACTGCAGTTCTCTCCCAAGAGCTTACTTAGAAAATCAAACATTGTCTGCTTGAGAAACTATCATTTGCCTCCTCAAAGGACAACCGAAACTTTTAATAGAGTGTTCATTGTACAACAGGTGGTGACAAAGAGTATTATTTGACAAATTTCACAGTTCAGAGATTTGGATATTTCCTACAGCTTTTACCTGCTCTTGCCCTTGCAGCAAGTGCTGCCTTGGTACCTCACCAAGGCTTAGATAAATATCTTTCTATAACCACTTCCTTCTGTCTGTGTGGTGGAGCAAATAACAATTTATAATTGTAACTTGTTCATATCCTGCTTGCAACCTCTCTTTGCATACAGCCAGAGATGTTTAAACAAATAGATACTCACTGTTGCAACACTTTCCCTTTAGAATCTGCTGGCTTGATCTTTTTAAGGTTTTTGCACAAAACCAGATCATCATTGTATGATGCAATATGAACTGCCACAAAATAAGCCAATTGACAGCCAAAGCATCTACTGTTAATAATTTAGCCTTTGAGTAGTTATTGGATGTCTACAGTCTTTTTCATTCCTGAGCTATTGTTACTATATCATTTACTAACATATCACAGCAGCCATGAGTGCCACTGGCAATTTCACATATTTTCTTGAATCGGCTATTTTGAAATGATTGCATTTATCTTAAGTTTTCTTGGTTCGTTTGCAAAATTGTTGTCAGTACATCTTAATCTCTATTAAGGCCACAGCATAAGAAGCACAGTGTGTTACACACTCTTCACAAGGTGTTTTTCTTAAAAAAACCTGTAGTTTATAACTATGTAATTGTATTTCCTGCATTTTGGGTACATTTATAATTTCTCACTTAGTTGCACATTATTTGAAATTATAGAAACTCTCAGTCGTGTGTCTTTTTTTTTTTTTTTTTTTAATTTTTCACAGAATCCATCCACCTCTCATTTAACATTTTTGTAATGAACAAGGCTTGAATTAATTGTCTATTCATAAAATAATCTTGGGATAGGAAGTCCTAACTTTTGGAACATGACAACCAGCCGAAGGCAGCTTTACTCATCACATTAATTGTATTGTTTTCTCATCCTGGGCTGAATGGTTGGATGAACATAATTTGACAAGAAAGCAGATGCATAAAATACTGCTGTGAGATCTTCCACGCAGTCAATACTGTTAATTTATATCCTGAAATGATGGAAAACTGTAACACACTTTATTTTGCTATTCTCCACTCCTTTCCATTTCCACAGCTTTACCCCCAAACTTCTCCACTGGGGAGCCAGTGGTCCCCAACAGTACTACATTCCTACAGTAGCAATAAAAAAAGAAATCTCACTTCACACAGTTGTATTCACAGAGAAGAAGAAAAATGTCAATAAATAAAATCCCCTTTTGCACAGTAGGACATTTTCCATTAAAGACATTCTGATCTAGAAAAAAAAAAATCAGCCAGATCTTCTTTGAAGTTTTCATTTGTTTCGTGCTGTGTAGACACCACAATAATAGGTGCAGTGATAGAAAGAAGTGAAGAATAGATGAAGGGAAAAGTAAAGTAACACAAATGTTTTTAAAGAGCATAGAATGTAGTCTTCACACAAGAAGTCCTCTAACTTACCAGAAAGCTGGCTCAATATTTTACTTTTGCTTTTCATCAGACCATGACTTCAAGGTAATCTTTCCTAAGCAGACCTGTAGTAGCTCTAATTTATCCAAGAGAAAAACAAAACCACTAGAAAAACAAGGCCACTAGTGATGTGCCAATTAAATATCCAGAGTATTCGCCTAGAGAATTTTTTCTGTGAAGAGTTTTGTGTTTTTTTTAAGGGGATAAGTCTGTGTTTGCTTCTCTTTTAGCAGATACAGGCCTTTCTGGCTACATTTTGTTTAAGAAAGAGTGACATTTTGGAACCAGAAGTGGATAGGTGAGTTCCCAGAACGTATTCTGGGGTGCCTCTGTTCTTTAAAATTAGTGGTCTTTATCATAACTGTGTACTCCATTGGCTGTTGTAGTGGCTTTCAGGTTGCAACATTGTTTGTTTGGTTTTTTTTTCTTTGTTCTTTTTATCTGTTTATGCTGCTCTCTAATTAAAGCAAAAAAAGAGGGAAAAAATAGAGGAGGTAAGATTAGTTTATTATTAATACTCTATTCTTTATCAATGAATTTAGACAAATCTCTATTTCTTTTGGCATTATTTTAAACAGTAACATTAGATGACTGTAGTACTGTCCTGAGAACTTATCCACATCTTCTAAGTGAAGTTTTGATCAGTATCATATTCTTAATCTATGTAACACTAAGTATTCAAGTACAGAAGAACATGTGTTTCTAAAATTTTGCTCTTAATAACTTGTATACTGTAATACTGCAGGCCATAGAGGAATTAAAACGGATGAAGTATGTCTCTAGATTTTCCCTTTTTGTTTGTTTGGTTGTTATTTGGTTGCATTTGTTTGTTTTTTTGTTTTTGTTTTTGTTTTGTTTTGTTTTGTTTTGTTTTGTTTTGTTTTGTTTTGTTTCAGTCAGAGACAAACCCAGAAAGAAACCTGATGCTAAATTCAGTCAGAATAACTGTTATTTCTCCATCCCTTCCAGTTTAACATATAAAGTAGGCATCATTCATCCTTCTCTAAACTGCTTTTATCATTAGCCCTAAAATCCCAACATGCCAGAGACAATTGTGTAATTGGATCTAGATTTTTGGCACCAAGTTATGCTGGAGCGTGTCCAGAGAAGGGCCACCAGAATGATCCGAGGGCTGGAGCAGCTCTGCTGTGAGGACAGACTGAGAGAGTTGGGGCTGTTCAGTCTGGAGAAGAGAAGGCTCCCAGGTGACCTTATTGTGGCCTTCCAGTGTCTTAGGGGGGCCTACAAGAAAGCTGGGGAGGGACTTTTTAGGCTATCGGGTAATGACAGGACTAGGGGGAATGGGGCAAAGCTGGAAGTGGGCAGATTCAGGCTGGATGTGAGGAAGAAGTTCTTCCCCATGAGAGTGGTGAGACCCTGGAATGGGGTGCCCAGGGAGGTGGTTGAGGCCCCATCCCTGGGGGTCTTTAAGGCCAGGCTGGATGAGGCTCTGGGCAGCCTGATCTAGTGGGAGGTGTCCCTGCTCATGGCAGAGGGGTTGGAACTGGGCCTTGTGGTCCCTTCCAACCCTGACAGATTCTGATCTGTTTTAGCAGAGGACTTTAGAGCTCTAATGGCTCGATGGTTGGACTTGATGATCTTAAAGGTCCCTTCCAACCTAAAGGATTCTATGATTCTAAGTGATTCTAATGAAAAGTGTTTAATGTATGTACTTAGCATACATATAGAGAGTAAATCTTACTGAGTTAGAAAAATTTCCTTCATTGTTTTGAAATCAGTTGCACCAAGAATCAATGTCACCATTTACAAGAATAAAAGATTCTACCCATTGTGATCAAGTAATGCATGGGATGACATTTCACAATTGAGCAATAAAATCTCGTTTGTTATTATAATTATTGAAGTTCCAGCATATGACATTAGTTAATAATTCACACATTTCAGCCATAAATTGGACTTTTTTCTTTGTCTTGTACAATATTTTAAGCAGAACATTTTCATTTTATTAATTAATATGTGAATTAATATAATAAATTATTTTTGCTTGGTTCTTGCTGGCAGAAAATATGCCAGGATTTTATTGTATTTTTCCCAGAGCTTTCTTCCCATCTACACTGAACAGTTCTATCTGTAAATGAATTGCCCTTAGTCTGAGAAACTAATACAATTATCTCCTTCCTATTGTCTGTGAAACTACCCTGCAAACACAATGTGAATGCGATGTACAGTTTATAACACATAAAGCATCAGAGAATTTTTCATCTATGTTTTCCTAAAATCAGAACAACCCAAAATGAAACAAAACACCAAAACTCCCAACAACAATAAAACTAACCACACAAACAAACAAAGTAACAAAAAACAAACAGCAAAAAACCTACTAAGCTTTCAGTTTACTCAGTCTTCATAATACTGGATTAAAACCTGCCATTGGTATAAATTTCTCTAAAAATTCCAAAGTATAATGTAAAGAGGGAGTCAGGTTACATTGTTCCATGCTCATTCTTAATGTAGTTGTAAGAGGTTTTGTAACATCAAACTTCTGCACAGAATGGATAAGGACTCTTCTGAGTGAACCTGATAGATAACCGATGGCTAATTCCCCTGTTTTGGATGTACACCGTGCTTGTCAGTTGCACACATTATGCCTTAGATTTGTGAAAACTTGAAATAAATGTATAATCCCACTGCACTGAGAGCACTGACGTTAGGACCTTTTTCTCTATCCTTTCCCAAGGTTAGAGGAATTTCAAAAAGCTGGAAGAAACTGCATCCCTCCCTGGAAACTGATCATAGTGGGTAGTGAATCACCTACCTTCAGACACTGCACTACTGGAGGATCAATAACTTCATTGGTAATGCAGTGGATTAGTATTTAGGAATTCCAAGCACTACATAATTCTCTGCTTATTTCTATTCCCCCATTGAAATAACGTAATCTCTGCCTCATCTCCCCTTTCATAAAATATCAATAATATTCCTTTATCTAGCTGGGTAGTGGGAAAATACATAGTTTTGTGACACTCAGATGTTTCTAGGCAGGAAATGTAAGATAACCTAATAGCAAGACAGAAGGTAGCTTCAGACAGCTTCATGAAGAGAGAAATAGAGATGTTTGAAGCATCTGCAATGGGAAAATACATTTTAAAATATTTTTTTTCTTGGAGAGGGTCACACACATTTATATTCTGCATTTTTCCTTCTTTTGGTTTCCTTCCTTCCTTCCCTCTTTTCTTTTCCAGCCCATCTCCTGTGGATTTTTATTAGTTTTCCCTTTTCACTGCCTGCATACTTTACTCAGCTGAATTCTCCTTTACTCAGTCAACTTGTCCTTTACTCAGTCAACTTCATGTCTTCGGTTACTCACTCTCAGCTCTACATTTGTCTGCTTCCTTCTCTACATGTCCTTTTGTTATGCTCTCTAATTTTCACGTTAGCTCTACATCTATGTTTTCTGATCCTGCTTTTGTGTTTATAGTGTAGAGTATCTCTCTGAATTTGAATTATAGGAATGTTCTAAGGCTGCTGTTGCCATGTGAGTTTCAGAGTTACTTGTGTACACTTGGAAAAGCCACCCTGAGCAAGGTGTGCATTATTTTTCCTATGTGGATATTGATCTCATGTGGGTTTGACAGAAGATCCCTTGTGATGCATGCATATTTCTATATACATATTTAGCATTTTCTAGGATTGTATAAGCAAGGGAAAGAAATTTAAATTCAGACATAAGGGTTGTTTTTGTTTGTTTTAAACCTCAGAAGCTGAAAACCAAAATAGATTTTTAATGCACAATTGTTTTCTGTGTTCATTTATGCAGCACTAAAGAAACCAAAGTTTTAATCTTATCTGAGGCACTGCTCACACAGAATGAGCATAACCATCACAAATATAGGAATATGATAACCAAATAATTCAGATTTTTAACTCTCACAATAAGTGACAAAGAGTGTATCCAAACTGTGTTTTCATTCATCCAGTTTTATCCCTGCTTGCTTTCTCCAGAGAGCAGTGAGGTCCTGTCCTATGTAATCCTGAAGTGAAACCAAACAACCACATGTGGCTTGTAAACTCTGAATGGAGAAAGATGTCTGAACGCAGCCTTGTTAGTGGAGATAATCTAGTAGATCAGAAATTTTAATTAGGAAAGAAATAAAATTTAATCACTGAAGTAGTGCATTGCTGTGACTTGGGTTTTCTTAGAAAGAGTCACTAAAGGCTTTGAGGTTTGGGGTTCGTAGCAGACCAGTTAAATTCTTTCAGTAAAGACTTTTCACCTTTTTGTAGCTTCCCGCATTTGTGTACAAACCCAAGTAAGATAATTATCTTTAGCTTATGGATCCTACCCTCATTTCAATACTATATTATTCTATTACACAGCTAGTATTCTGGAATCCAGTCCTTCAGGATTTCAGTGCCTCATTGGACCAAAATAAATGAATAATTATTTCCTGATGCAAAAGTAAAAAGTCTGAGTTTCTTTTGTTTGGTATGGGTTGGGGAGGGTTTTTTGTTGTTTGTGGTTTTGGGGTTGTTTTTTTTTTGTAGTTTTTTGTTTGTTTTTTTTTTTTTTTTCACATTTCTCTCTCCCTGTACAGGATAAACATGAATGCATTTCTAATACACAAAAGAAGTTATTTCATTGCCACTTGAAAGTGGAAACAAAAATATTTAGGAACTAGGGAAACATTTTTAACTATTGAAACTTCTATGTGCTAAATCTGAAATGTTGGCTGGTTTCTAATGCATTACATGGTCAGAATAAACAAGGTCCAGGTGTTAATCTGCCCTTCCTGGTTTAACATATTCTAAACTAAAAGTAGCATATCAAAGGTAATGTTAATTTCCAAGCACTCAGTTCCCAGACAACATTTTCTGAATGGGTTTTGGGGGAGTATTAGCTGGAGTTCTTAGGTTTGGTTTCCCAAGAGGAAGCTTGACTGCTTTATGTCCTTGACTTGTCTTTATTCCACTCTCTCTGCAAAATGGGCTATGATGATGCACTTTTATTTCTGAAAGATTGTAGGATTTCTGGAGGAAGAAAGTGGTATTGCCTCTTCAGCTGTGATTTTTTTTTTTTTAACTGTACATCTCAATGAGTGGTCTAACAGCAGGACCATTTAACTAGTGAGATCTTGGCAAAAGTAAGTAGTATCTAACTTTGGATTAAAATAACTGTCTTACTTTTAAAAACAAAAACATGATATTGGTATATTCATTCAAGTTGTATATTCATTCCATCTATTAAAATAATAATGAATCAAATTAATTGAAATGTATGATACAAGTGGTAGTTATGAAAGAGGGATATAAAAACTCAGCAAAAATATTCCTTCTTTTCTTCATCCCAGTTCCAAATAAGAAACTGACAAGGATGTGTCAGATTGACCTCGTTTTTGCTTATCGAGATGGATGCAGTTGACATGCCAGAGGGACGGGA
>NW_008616502.1:0-2054 GCF_000691845.1 Merops nubicus
GCTCGATCCCGGGTGTACCTGAAAACCAGAAGTTTCGACCAGCCTAACTCGGGTGGAAAACCGAGAGACAGCCGCGTGGAGCACCGAGGGAGGTTTAAAAAGCTGTGCTTCCCTGCTCCACCTGGAATCAAGGGAGCAGAGAGAAGCAATAAAGGCACGTTGGGAGACCTGGGGCCAGGCTACCAGCTTTGGTCTGTGGGAGAAGAGATGTGCACGGGCTGCAGGAGACACGGGGTACAGCTGGGATGGGGTTAAAGGAGGGACGAGCACAGGGTGTAAGGGAGCTCTGCCCTCGGCTGCCAAGCCCCTGCTGCAGCAGCGCTGCTGGGGGGGCTGGGAGGGTCACAGCTCCTCCTGGGGCTTTGACATCCCCAGGCTCAGCATCTCTGTGGAGCTGGGTCAGTTTGTGCAAAGAGGAGTTGCCCCTGGAAGCACTTCTTTCCCCTTTCTCTCACCTCAAAAACTTGTGCAGAGTTTTTGTTTTAAGCTTTCCTGGCCAGTTCTCCCTGTGGGTGCAGAGGGACCATTGGCCACCTCCCCCGGGGACAGCACAGGCTTGCACAGCTACAAGTCTGTGGGACCAAGGAGGGTAATATATTTTACTCTATCTGCAACCTTAGTGATGACAGGAGCAGCCAGCGCCAAGTATAAAAAATGGCAAATCAGTGACACCACATCCTTTAGAAAAAGCCTTTGCTCATAAATCAGTCGCTTTCTGCAGGAACCACGCTCCAGTCAGAGGTAAAATAACAGCAGCGCAGCCCCGGGGTGGATGGAAACGGGACAAGAGGAGAGGGAAAAGGGGGTAAAAGAGTAGGAAGCAAAGTCGTCAGTGAGGACAAAAACAATGCAGCAAATAAGCTGGGCACTAACGCTGAGCAGTTCTCTCCTACGGCCGGCACGGGACTGAGCTCCCCGGCAGCCACCCAGCACCTCCCAGCACTCAGGGTGGGCAATCGAAGCACGGGGGACCCTCAAGCAGCCCCGGAAGGTCTAAGATCAACGCCAGCAACGGCAAAAACCTCCCGAGCCACCATCCCCGCAGCCCGAGCCCTGCGCTGCGGCGCCCCCGAGTCTGCCGGGGCTAAGCCAGCCCCGGTGTGCAGCAGGGAGGCTCCGGCACAGCCTCTGCTGCCTGGAGGGAGGGCTGCCCACGTCCAGGACCTTTGCCTGTCTTCCTCCCAGCCCCCTGAGCCCCGACTGAGAGCAGAGCACCAGCTGCTGCTGCGGGCGTCCGCGGCCGCTGGGCAGGGCCAGGGAGAGGGGAGGGGGCACCTACCTTCCTGAGGAGCGTTCGTGTCCCACACCGACCACATCTGCACAAAGAAAAAGGGAGTCCAGCACACTATGAAAGCTAACACTATGATGAAGGTCATTTTGACTGTCCGGATCTTGGCTTTGGAGATGAGCCTGATGCTGCTGACCCTGGCAAACGCCGTCCCGCTGCGGGAGCTGGAGCTCAGGCCCGCGCTGGGCCCGTGAGCCGTCTTCAGCTTCACGTTCTGCCAGATTTTGAAGCTGATTAAGCCATAGCAGATGCTCAGCATCAGCACGGGGATGATGTAGACCATGAGGGTGATCCAGGTGACATAGGCTTTAGGTCCCCAGGGCTGGATGAAATCCGCCCAACAGTCGTAAACCCCGTTCCCCACATCCCTCAGAGAAAATATGTGGATCTGAGGGATGCTGACCAGCAGGCACAGCAGCCAGGTGAGGAGCACGGAGACCCGGTCTGCTCTCCTGTGCAGAGACCTCAGCGGCTGACAGATGGCCAAGCACCGGTCCAGGGACATCAGCAAGAGCATGTAGGTGGAAGCGAACATCCCCACTACCTGCAAGTACTTGATCAACCGGCAGAGGAAATCTGGCCCGTAAAACCTGAAGGTGATGTCCCAGATGAGCTGGGGCAGCACCTGGAAGACGGCCACGACCAGGTCAGCAATGCTCAAGTGCTTCATGAAGAAGTACATGCGGGAGTGCTTCTGCCGGGTGGTGTGGATGGCCAGCAGCACGCACAGGTTGCCGGTCAGGGCGAGGAAGAGGATGAGGCAGAG
>NW_008616503.1:0-5750 GCF_000691845.1 Merops nubicus
CTATGATTCTATGATTCTATGAATGTGAACAGCAATGTTCTACTCAAAAGAAATCCTAAAAAAAAAAAAAAAAGCACCATAGGAAAAATTTCCATACTCTGAATGGAGGAGAGTTTTGGGTTTTATGCTATGATTCAGCTCCTCTCTTCCGTACTGTGGAAAAAAATAGGCTTTAACATTCTGGTTTGGGATTAGAAATTGATTTTGGAAATGCCTATTGAAAGCCATTTAACCCTCCTCATAGCAAGAGAGCTCCTTCAAGCACGTACCAGCAGAGGCTTGTCCAGTTACCTCTAACAGACTGCAGTGACAGACTTTCGACCATCACTGCCATGACCTTCCTAAAATTTAGCTGGGAAAAGAAAAAAGGGAAGCGGACGAATCAAAAAAGCTCCTCTGGCAGGTTTAGCTTTGACAATTGCTCAGAGGACACTCTCTTCGAGTTTGGGTCTTTGCTGCCCTCACGTGGCTGGTAGATTTGAGGCTCCACAGGGTAGAAAAGGGGCTTTTCTGTGTACACACACTGGACATTTGTTATAGTACATTCAAACTTCATCATATCTGATGCAGTTTAATTGCACTTGAAAACAAAGTTCTCCTTATAAACAAATCACAGTAGGTAGCATTAAGGATTTCTATTTGATTTCTTATTTCTATTTTTTAAGTGAAATATTTCCTTGACACAACATGCATGCCAGCTTAGATTTTTTCATGTAGTTTGACCGGAAAAATAATCTTGGACGTTGTCAATTAATCCTGAAGTAGTAAGGCTAATTGCTACCAACAATCACAAAAAAGCCTTATGTGTATTAAGAAATGACCTAAAACTGGCACTATAACTACAGCCATATTTATTTTCATTTTTTAAAATCTGTTAACAGATCACAGAAACAAAGGCTGAAATTTAGATTCAGCCTGTCAACAATGAAATTCCCATGAACTCTAGAAAAAGTCAAATTGTTGTTTTAATTCAGACTGAAATTTCAAAAGAATGAATGAAACCAATGCTAAATACCATATAAATACAACTTCTGTGACCTGTTTGGTGTGTAACAACAATCCACTGACTCACACAAGTTGTTCCCTCTGTTCTTCTCAACAAAGCAAAGGTTTGCCAGCATTAGTTCTTGTTGTAGGCCATCATTTACTTACATGCCTTGAGCTCTTCAAATACTAGACTATTATTCAGAAAAATCTGCAAATATTTTTTAAGACATGGTATCAGGGTGCATGGGCTTTAGCCTAATTGTATAATCTATAATGATATATTATCAGAGATTATGGTTCTTTCTATAACGAAGCCACTTCAGCATGCCCAAAAAATTGACAGAAACAACAATAAAATTGTTTGGCAATCAAATACTAGCTAATGAGAAATCAACAGGCTCTGAGCTCTTTTCAGCGGTATTGCTAACTGCAAAGAAAGGCTTGAATCCTACCAAAACACCACTGTATGAAGCATATGAATGCTGTGGAGGGCTCTCTGAACTTCACAGACATAAATAAAATAATAGCAAGCACCCAACAATGGCTCTTCAGAGTTCCTGTGTTTCATATAATGTTTCTTCTGCTAAACTTCACCACTTTATTAGGATCTATAGATTGAACTCAGCTACAACAAAAGTGCTGATCGCTCCAGGTCAACAACTTACATATGGATTTAACTGTATGTCTGCCAGAGATGCCTCGACAAGGAAGAAATTTCTGAATCATGATAGAAGGAGAACCCTGAATACCACTACAGGAGGCAGCGTATGGATCCTGCAAGCCTGTTGCACATCAGGCAACTGTTGCACATCATCTCACAGAGGTGTCAAGTTTCAAAATTTGCCTTTAGCACTGATTTCCTGTTAGGGTAAAAACTAAAGCCCAAAGTGGAAGCAGTCTCTTTGAATTGCGTGCATAAATGAAGCAGGCATGAAGTGCCTCAACTTCTCACAGCAGCTCTCTCAAATCTGTAGCAGAACTTCCTGCACCTAGATCCCAATATGGCTGGAATTAGGAAGCCCAAAGGATCCAGGAATTTAGAAGTTTCTGGTATCCATGGGTACATATTCATTTCTGGAAATGGAGCATCCCGTGATGTTTTCAGAACAGTTGCATTTGTTTCATAAAATGATGTCAGACATTCAAGTATAAACATTTCTCACAGCACAGAAATCATAAGCTTTGACTAGCAATTCTTTATCTCAAACTTGCTCTCAAAATGCCAATACAATCCTCTCTGACACCAGCTTATTCCAGCAACAATACAGAGAAATATTATTAGGTTAATGAATGTTTAGTTAAACATTATTCAGTATTATTTAACAATGATAGAAAATTCAATTGTTTGTGTCTGATCTTCTTGCTTTTACTACTCATGATACATGACCCAATTTAGAGTTCCAATGAGAAAAGCACTTGTAGTTAGAACAGATTTTCTATTCAGAGAACATAGACTTTTAGTTATAAACCATGATGCAATTGATGGACAGCCCTCATAATTCTTTATTGTGAATAGAAGGAGCTTTACAAGATTATGTTAGTAGTCCTAAGAGAAACCTACATTAATTTGGAAAAGGGCAAAACATTTGATTTTATTGAAAGGGAAAAAATGAAAGAGGAAGAGGGTATATTAGAGATAATTCCTTTTACAGGAAATCCAAACACAGCTTCTCCATCTTCCTCCCAACTCCTTTTTTTCTTTTTTTTTTTTTTATGGTGGCAGTTTCCTCAAGAATATTTCAAAATATTAATAAATCAAGATGTGAAATGAGATGCCTGAGGTTTTCAGTAGGTTCAGTGGATACAGAGGTTTTGCCAGGAACCTGGTGAACTGAAAAACATTTTGTTTTATAGCTCAAAATACATTTATGTCCAGAATTTTCCTAATCTCAATTACTGTTTTCATGTGTTTTTGTTAACCTATTTCATTCTCATTCATACTACATAATTGTTAAGTAAGCAAAAGGATGAAGTCATTCCATTCCTGTCTTTTTAAGTATTTTTTTCTGTGTTTTTTTTTTTTTTTTTGTTTATGTGTTTGTTTTGTTTGTTTGTTTTGTTTTGTTGGGTTTTTTTTGTGTGTTTTGTTCTTTTTTTTTTTTTTCAATTCTTTGTTATCCATTAGGAATACAGGAAAATAAAACCAGCTGAGTAAGACAGAAGTCAAGGAAACACTTCACTAAGAGGCATAACCTATTTGAGCCATGAGAACATAACTTTGTTTGGCTCATTGTGGATCTGAGCTTGAAAACGGTGTCTAAGAAGTTATGTGGAAACCAATGAGAACTCAGTGGAGGTATCAATGCACATGTTTTATGTTCTCTTGAAAAGCAAATCAAGTTACTAAGCGGGTATACCCTTCTCCAGCTCAGATTTCCACCTGGGTTGATTCATGTAGCTGCTACTAATATGTATGGATCAATAGCCTGCAGTGGCAGAGAGAACTGTTGCTGGTCCCTGCTACTGTAATGATATAATAATAATAAATTATTATTTCTATATTATTGCTGTAATAATAATACTGTAAATAATTATATGTAAGAGCAAAGAAAAAGAAAACCTTTGTAAAACTCTCATTTTAGCTTGATTTTGTGAAGCACTTTCACATAAACATTTTGGGTACGTCAATAATCTGGTCAATTCTACAAGCCAAAATCATGTTTTTAAAGGAAGGAATTTGTCCGTGCTGAACCAAGGTCATGAATGGATGGCAAACATCAGATAAAAATGAGCTTTCTCACAATATCACAAAACTTAACTATTCTCAGTTTACCCTACTGAAAAGCTGAGCCATGAAACTATTCCATTTTAGAATTCTCAGTGGCTGCTCTGAGACTATGCACCATGGACTAATAGTCACTGGTTACACACAAGGAAGACCAGACTCTGATACATTTTAGTATGTTAGAAGATGTCTCCTGCTGCCTGCTTTAACAGGAAGGATAGAGAACTGTAAGGATTAACAACTTGAAGTGAAATACAGAGGTTTTTTAGTGCTTTACATGCAGAAAGATTCCAGTTATATAAACCAGCTGGAGTTATTGCTTTTTTACATGCAATTATAAATGAGTTTGTATATTCTGCTTCAGAAATGACTGTGTGAAGAAATGGGAATATTTGCTGCACAGCAGTAAATACTTAAAAATCATAACAGGACTGTTATGGATATGTTATGAAACTATATTCACATAAGAATTTCTATCTTCTTATTCTTCTGTAACAAGAACAGTTTCATTCTCCACCTCAGAAATTAATGAATCCCTGAGAAAGCTGTTTCTCAGTGGAAAACAAGATCATCAATATGCCAGAAGAAGTGTCTAAAAGAATAATGACCTGCAGTCTTTAAGGCATACAAGAAAAGCTGCCTTTTTTTTTTAATTTTTTTTTTATTTATTTATTTTTTAAGAAAAAAGGAGTGAGTATTTAATTACACATACTACTTTCCTCTTTGGTTCTAGTTTCTCAGGATGATTTAGTCTCCTTTTCTACTCTGAAATTAGACAGGATCCTCCAGTGAGTAATGCAGCCTCAACTTAGCCCAGCTGTCTTCAGTGATTGTAGAGGGTATCTGGGGTGAGTGGGCAGCCGGCTTATGTGCTGCGGATCAGTGTTTGAAGACAGGGAGAACAACTCTAGATTTCTGGGAATTTTTTCAAAGGTTCATTAGTAGCTAAATAACACCACCTGAAAAACATGTTCAATAGTCTTGATCCTTTTTAACATTCTCTCTCTCTGTTGAGATTCCCCTATCAGTATAACAGAATAAATAATCCCACTGTTTTGCCTCTCAGTTTTCTCTGTTTGGTTGTTTGCTCTTTGCTTCAAAGTCTAGTATGTTCTACTTTCTGTCTTCAATGCAGTGGCATTTTATCAATTTTTTCCCCCCTTCAAACTACTACCCTATCTCTCTTAGTCAACACTGACAGATTAATTCACCAAACTCATTAATGGCAATACACTCATGCTCTTTTTGCTTTAGTTCTGGTTCCCTCTAGCTATGTGAAAAATAGCTCCCGTGAAAAATGTCCTTTTTTCTGTCCTTGTGTCAAATTATCTTCCAGAATCAGTGAGAATTTCTTCCATTTTGACAAAAAGAACTCAATAGCTTTAAAAAAAAGTATGTAACCAGAAGTAGGGTTGGGGTGATGTGGAGAATACACAAAATAAACTACAACACTACCTTCTGCTTGTGAATTAGAAACCTCGATGGCTGTTTACTTAAAATTTTCCCTTCCTTTCCAAAAAAATTTCTAGTTAATAAGATAGATTCCATAGGAAAGTAACCAGCCTCTGAGTAAAAGTAGTCAGTCCTCATCTTTGGTATATCTTTGGTATCTTAATCACTCTGGCTTTCATGATAGTCTTCTCACTTATATTTCTTTATATCTCGCATCACTTCCAGTCTTCCTGCTCCATTCTGTCACTATTATATTGTAGTATACTATCGGTATTATATTATCTTACTATTATACTTGTATTTATAAAAGTGATAACTGTAAATTACCATATCTCATTTCTTCTGCAACCTTTCTTTATATGGTTTGAGCTAGTCACAATGTCAAGTCCACTACAACTTTCAGCTCCTATACACTGGTTATTTCTTTGTCCCCAGCTCTCACACCTGGACTTTCACACCACATTTTGTTTTGGTTTATTATTTCAGGTTTAGACTGCCAAAAGATGTGGCACTTTTTTAATGAACTGGTTTATATCCAATACTAATAGAATTTTACCAAGAAACTGGTTGAAAGGTAGGAGTCAGA
>NW_008616504.1:0-603 GCF_000691845.1 Merops nubicus
GTCATTAACTGCATTCTCTTTACAAATACATAATACGTGAAATGGTAGAAGATCAGAACATAGGATGATAAATAATGTCTTTCTTAAGAACAGAAAGAAAAGGATCTAAAAAATCTCACCTAATTTATGATGAAAATATTTTATTTTTGTCAATGGAAAATCATTTGCAATGGAATAAAGTACTTCACAGATCATAGAATCATAAAATTAAGGTTGAGAAAGATCTCTAAGATCATCAGGTCCAACCATCAACCCAGAACTACCATGACCATTAAACCATGTCCCAGAGAAACACATCTATGCATTTTTTAAACCCCTCCAGGGGTAGTGACTCCACCACTTCCCTGGGCAGCCTGTTTCAATGCCTCATGACACTTTCAGTCAAGAAATTCTATCTAACATTGTCACAATCCGGTACCGAAGGGGCACCGGGTGTGGCTGTTTGTGACTTTAACTCGGGGAAAAGGACTGAGGCCGAGACACGCACGTGGGACTCGCCTCCCGGGGGAAATAGGTTGAAGCCCCTCACCATGCTCAATAATCAGTGTTGAGACCAGATATGTATGTATATATATGTATTAGTCCAAAAACAAAATTTATTCT
>NW_008616505.1:0-2171 GCF_000691845.1 Merops nubicus
AATTCCATGGAATAACTTGATTTGGAAATGTTGAATCAGAATCCATGAAAGGTAAAGTAGCACTTAAATATTTTCTAGGCCAACACCAATCCCATGTAAGCTTGTCTTACTTTACTGACCTAGCAAATCATTTATTGTACTTGTTGATAGTTTAAATCTAAGCCTGTTAAGCCATGCTTAGGTGGTCAGTCTGTAGGGATCATTTGTCATCATCCAATCCAACTTTCTCCACAACATAAGACATAAAAAAATCTATTTCATTCCATGCTGAGTAGTCCTCTGGTTCAAAGTTTTCCTGTGGTAGCAGACAGCCTCCTGTGAACCCAAACTTCAACAACTCACCTTGTACTTCTTTATCATGACACTCCTTCAGTTTGGACCACAATTCCTTGAAGAAATCCCCAGCAGGTTCTGCAGAACTAGGGCTCCCACAGCCTCCTCCAGATGCATTCATCCTGCTCCTTCCTGCTCCCAGCTGCTTGGATTTATTTGCACCACTGGCTCACTCTCACACTTTAGAGTTTTAAATCACATAATTGTGAAGCTGTTTCTGAAGACAGGTGTATGCCTGTAATGACAGATCAACACTTACATTAGCAGTGATCAGAGTAGAACTTGCAGCCAGGGATGAATTACAAAGCCTGCTGCCTTTCCTTGTGCTGTGCTCCTATTCTGACAATCACCCCAAAACTCTGGAAGATGCTAAGAATTTTGCTACAAGTAGTTATAAACTAACAGAATTTTCCCTTCCTCCTTAAACAGCTAGCAAGTTAAAATTAGATTAAGGTGCTCAAGAGTCTTTATTCTTCTCCTAGGTAACCTCTCCTACAGTTAAACAGAATTTCTTTTTCCAAAATATGGCTGATATCCCAAAATATCAGCAAAAGCATCTGTCAAAAGTTGTATCAGAGATGTATTTGTGTATATACACAAATATATATCTGTATTTTGTATATACAATGCACAAATATACAATTGAAGGTATCTTGTACTATTCCTAAAGTAGCACCCTGAGCAAGCAAACACATCTATACAGACCAATAAAAGAAGCAACTGGAATCAAAATAATGGAATAAATGGAACAAAGGTCTCTTCTTGACAATGCAGGAACACTGGAACTGTGTGATTTCTAGAGTGTAAGGACACTTAACTGCTCCAGGAATGGAGCTGATGGAACACTCAGTAGTCATTAGGCAGCTCCACGTTTGCTCCAGCATGCTTTGTCCATTGAAAAATCAGTGCTTGTTTCAGCACTTGGTTTCAAGTTAGCTGATGCTCTTATGTCATGAGAGGTCCTTCACAGAAAATAAAATTACCTGTTCAAGTTAGTAAGGCCTATGATAATTCTTCAGCAGAGGAGCAGTAATCTGCTTGCACCTTTGCAGCTGAAATGCTCCCCTTTGTGTGCAGTCACAATGCTGCTCTGTGGTACCTTTTTTGTGGTAACTCTTTTTTTCTCTACCTTCAACAAAAAAAAATATCTCAGAAACCATCTTTTTCTCTGTCAAGTGCTGGGGACTGAAACCAACAAACTTGCTCTCAATTACTTAGATGTGAGTATATCAGATGAATCATTTCAAGTAAAAAGCATCTCTATAATTAGTAAACACTGGGTTGGGTTTGGTTCTTTTCCCCCCTGAAGATGACTGGAGGAAAAAAAAAGAATGCACAAAACTTCCTCAGAGTTTCTGCAAATTAACTTTATAAATAGGGGGAAAAAGAGCAATGTGTTTTCCCAAGCTTCACCTGCTTCAAGCTCCCCAAACGATGCACTGCTTTCTCTAGCTCTTCAACCTGTGTTCAAACAGAGGGCCCTCAACCCAAGCAGAGCCGTTGGCAGGTCGGGGCAGTTGCAGAGCTGTAACAGGCGTTTGGTGATGTCACCTTCTCAGCTTACTCTCTAGTCCTAAGCAAGGACTTCCCTTGCTTAGGGGGTAAAAAAACCACCCGAGCTGGATGCGGTTGGAGGCAGGGAGAGAAGTGGAAGCTGCGTGAGGGGGCCAGAAGCACAGAGCCTGCTGCTGAAGGCGGGCAGGCAGCAGGGCCGCTCTCCCGGACAGGACTTTGCTCCCATCCTCCCGACCGACCCTTTCTCAGAACCACCTAAACACATCGCTCTCGCCTTCCAACCCCCGGCTCCCTGCGGCGTGGTGAGGCTCTGCGGGGCTCCA
>NW_008616506.1:0-3033 GCF_000691845.1 Merops nubicus
CCAGAGCCGGAATCGGCAGCCCCTGGTCTTGGGAGACAACATCTTTGCAGACTTGGTTGGGAACTGGTTGGATCTGCCAGAGCTGGATAAGAAGGGGGAGAAGAGCGAGGCATCCCTGTCCACGAGCAGATCCCAGGAGCTCTGCAGGAAGTTCTCCCTCACAGCCAACATCTTCAAGAAGTTCCTGAGGAGCGTTCGGCCGGACCGAGACAGGCTTCTCAAGGAGAAACCTTGCTGGCTTCCACCTGAAGACAAACAGCCTGAAATTTCTAAGAGGCCCAAAAAGATGAACAAACTCAAGGGGACATTTTACTTCCCACTTCATGGGACCATCCAGAACCATCACAGCAAAGCAGAGAGGTGCCCAAAGGCAGAACGCGATGGTGAGAAACGCAAAACTGGCACTAAGAAAGTCCAGGATGCCCCAGACTACTCCCAGTCTGGGTTTGACATCAATACAGCTGTTTGGGTCTGAGTTTGTCGATGTCCTCTGCTCACACTGGAGAGGAGCTGGAGGCCGTACGTGTCTTCTCAGGAGACCCCCTGAGCTCTCAACGTGGACTGAGGAGTCCTCTGCAAAACATCCTGTGGGTTTCGGTCGCCTGCAAGTGCTGTTTTCTGGAGAACTACAGCTTCAGGGGCAGCCCGAGCAGCAGCTGACAGCCCACGTGGGGAGGCTTTTGGGGACACATATTTGCAAAAATAATCAGAATCTATAGCAGCTGTAGGGTGAGCGATGCCACAGACAGCCAGCTCCTGGAGCCTGGCTTGTATACCACCAGCCCCTTCAGGCCCATTCCATCAGCTCTGGTTAAAACAGCTGCAGCCTAAAATCCACTGTGTGCATGTGCGTGTATGAGTGTGCAAATATATATAGAGAGAGGGTTTTTTTTTTAAAAAATCTATTCCTGCTTGTGTGCACTTAAAACTGGGTCATAAACCAGGCAATCCAAGCATTGTACCTGAAGCACTTGTTATTTAAATTGAAGTTAGTTGGAGTTTGTAAGACTTGAGCTAAGTGGGGGTGTTGAACCCCAGCCTTGTTGCATTTCCCCCTGGAGTGCATCCCCGGGGCTCTCCCAGCATCTCCCCTCCCCTGTCAGTTACACCAGCAGGACGGGGGCTCGGCTCCTGGAGGCAGCGACCCCCACGCTCACACCAGGGACAGCATTGCCAAGTTCAGCTGTTTGTGGGGGTTGTAGGAGACACGGAGTCGCAACAGTCGGTGGTGGTGGTTGTTTCCTGTTGCTGTTGTGTACAGAGCCGAGCTGCGGCCGCCCAGGGTCACCAATAAAGTGTCATCATCTCCCGCCTGCTGTGGGGCTGACTCCGTCCGGGGGGACTGCCACCATCACCATCCTGGGGGAGCATCACCATCCTGGGGGGACTGCCACCATCCTGGCGGGACTGCCACCATCCCGGGGGATCGTCACTGTCCTGGGGGGACCCCGAGTCCTGCTTTTCTCTGGCACAGAACCCTCGTGGTTCCAGTCCCGTGGGCGCGGGAGGCTCGGTCGGAGGCTGGCCCATGAAGCGCAGCAGGGAGAGGAGCTGCAGCCAGGTCCCTGCCAGGGCCACCCTGCAGCCCACACACATCCCCGAGAGCCACAGGGTGACACTTCAGCGTCCACCTTCCTCCCCCAGGACGGGGAAGGACGGAGGGAGACACGTTTGGGAAGAACCACCGCTGAGGGAAGGGCCCTGGAGCCGCGCGTTCCCTGCCTGGCAGAGGGGCAGGGGGCACAGGACCCCACAGCCACACAGGCCCTGCCACGGGTCCCCTCACCACTGTCCCGCCGGCAGCTCCACGAGCCCCATCTCAGAGCAGCGCAGACCCCGTCGGTCGTGTCCCGGGGGCCACCAGATGCTTCGTGTGCACACCAGTGTTATGTTGCAAAAACCTGTTCCCCTCACTCCGAGCTGAGGAAGGGCTGGTGCACGAGCAGAGTATTGGGTTTGTTAAACATGCGATCCTATTCCTGTTGTAACTTCCTCAGGCAGAGAGGCCAGTGGAGCAGAGGCGTAGGGAGAATTTTTTTCCCCTTGCAAATTAAATATAGGCACAAGAGGAGCCCCGTTTCTGCCCATACAAGGCGAGGAGTGGGTCAGCATCTGAGGGCTGCGCTCAGCGCTAGGCTCAGCACTTTTTCAGGAACCTGAGTTGCAGGCAACCTTTTGTTTTCCCTTCTCACAGGCTTTAAGTTTGGTTGTTTTCCCTTTTCTTCATTGCTCTGAATGCTGAAAGGCTGTTTGTGAAGCATTCTGTTTTCCTCCTCTTTTATCAGTAGTCCATCCTGTTTGTTGCACATACACCCCCCAGCTCCCACCAGCCCTTCCACAGGGTCAGTGAAGAGGGGAAGGAGATTTCTATAAACGAGCACAGGAGAGAGAAACAGCTTTGTCCTCACCAGCCTCAGTCCCTGCAGAGCGTGGCCTCTCCCCAAGGCTGCCCAGGCACAGCTCAGGGGACCCAGCCCGGGCTGGGGCAGCAGTGGGGAGCGTGGTGGCATCACCTGTGGAACCCCCATCCCCAGGAGCACGTCCCAGCCGTGCCTGCCTGGCGCTGAAGGCTGAGCCCCACGGGGAGAGGAGCCCCACACTGGGTGGGGAGAGGCTCTGGGGAGCTCAGCACCCACACCAGGGGCTCTTTAAGCTTGTCACTGAGCATTGCCCTTAGCTGTGGTGAGTGTGGTGGGCAGCAGGCCGGGGCCTGGGCTGAGCATCCACGGCCACCTTTTGGCTGGGAGATGGAGGGTACGTTTCTGCAGGTGGTCCCCTCTCCAAGGCCATGCACTGCCCAGGAAACAGGATGTGTTTATGCAGGACATGGGGAGTTCTGGATTCTGAAATGCACGTTGGGAGCCTAGTCTGTGGGAAAAGTGGTTCTTGGGGGTTTGTCACCCCACCCAGTGCCCACCCCCACACCCCACCGAGGCTCTGCAGCCCTGGGCATTACAGACCCAGAGCCACTCTGCCAGCAGACCTGGGCCCCTGCAAGCGCTGGGACCCCCGGCAGGGCTCAGTCCCGGTGCT
>NW_008616507.1:0-298 GCF_000691845.1 Merops nubicus
CGCCTTGGCCGATAGGGACCCTCCCCTGCCAGCCCCCCTTCCACGCCACCCCCCGGCCTCCGCTCCGTGTCTCCTGGCCCCATGGAGCTGCATATTCAGTGGTTTCAGTCTGATTTGTGCAGGGGATCTGGGCCGGATGCTGAATTTTAAGAGGTCCATCTTCTGCTGGAGGGAGACCCCCAGACCCTCGGCTCCCCCAGTCCTGAGGTGTCGCAGTAGGGACCCCGGACTCCACGGCCCCTTTGACCCCAGGGGGGAACCAGCTGCCCACAGCGGGACGGGGGGCAGCGGGCGGGGC
>NW_008616507.1:420-659 GCF_000691845.1 Merops nubicus
GCGAGTCCTCCCCTGTGAGAGGATCACAGCTGGGCCGGGCTCCTCTCCTGCGAGCGGGCTCCCGTCAGTGCCCTCTAAGTGGTGATCCTATTATATCCCCATAAAATGGTAAATTAGATCACAGCAGCTCGAGCTCTGCAGAGCACCAGGCGACATTCCCTCCTGAAGCTCGGGGGGCCCCTGCTCCTGTGGGTACCTGCGGTGGAGGACGTGGGAGGATCTTCTGCCCGGGGTGCCCG
>NW_008616507.1:727-958 GCF_000691845.1 Merops nubicus
CTGCAACGCAAAGAAGGTTTTTTTGTTTATAGACTAGTTTAGGAAAGGCAGGGTGGAGAGGGCCGGGCACCAACATCAGCCTGCTCCGGTACAGCTGGGAATGTTGAGGAACAGGCAAAATGGTGGGTTTGTACCACAGAGAACCTGCCGGCGTAAAACCCCGCGAGCGAGAGCGGTGCCCACGCTCCCGACGGTTATCTTAAGTCTGCTCTCCGTGCAGGGGCAGCTCCA
>NW_008616508.1:0-6191 GCF_000691845.1 Merops nubicus
GCCACATCTTGAGCACTGTGTCCAGTTAGGGCCACCACAGTACAAGAGGGACACTGAGGTTCTGGAGAGGGTGCAGAGAAGGGCAACAAAGCTGGTGAAGGGTCTTGAGGATAAGCCTTATGAGAAGCAGCTGAGGGAACTGGGTTTGTTTAGCCTGAAGAAGAAAAGGCTGAGGGGAGACCTTATTGCTCTCTACAACTACCTGAAAGGAGGTTGTAGGGGGGCTGGTGTTGGCCTCTTCTTACATGCCACAGCTGACAGGACAAGAGGCACCAGGGAAGGTTTAGTTCAGACATTAGAAAAAACTTCTTCACCAAAAGGGTGATCAAGGACTGGAACAGGTTTCCCAGGGAATTGGTTGAATCCCCACCCCTGGATGTATTTAAAAGCCATTTAGATGGGGTGCTCAGGGATATGGTATAGAAGTGACCTTTGCAGAGTTAGATAATGGTTGTACTCGATTATCTTAAAGATCCTTTCCAACCACAGCAACACTGTAATTAGTGCTGGCTGATTTAGAGGACCAATACAAAGCCCCAGATACTCAATCGAAGGCTTTGGATCCAGTTCTTGCTCTCTTAAAAGCACAACATTTAAGGATGGGTACTGGTAGGAATGAGCAGCTCTGCAAATTTATCCTCATTGATCAGAGTATAGAGAGTTGTGTGTTACAGTCTTCCAGTTTCCTTTGAGACAGTTCTTAAAAAGACACTCAGGTCACATTATGCAATGTAAATAGACAAAATCTTTTACATGAGGAAAATTATGACTGTGCCTGTAGACATCAGCACTCAAAAATCAGGTTAGAGAAAAGTGGTTCTATTGCAGACACGTGCCCAGCTACACAGGATAATTAACTCTTCATTTCAGAACTGCCACTAATTTCAAACAAGCAAGCACAGAGGAGATGAGTTGTATCATTATTAAGAAAAATACTATTTCTAATTCTGCTATTTTTTTATTGTTTGTTTTCTCAAGCTGACATGTCAAACATAGTATATAGACAATCGGTAATATATGTTATTCAACTGTAATCCAATAATTTTGATTTTTTTCTCTATCTCTTATCCAGATATCACCAACAACCTGCTCATAACTTCTTAGAGAAACTATGGTTCAGCTAAAATATTTTACTGGTTATGTTTTCTCGGATACTTTTGTTTTACAATGAGTATTGCACAACATTTGATTTAGATTACCTGATCCGATAAATTAGGGTGAGTCTGGTTGCCTCATCTACATGGAAAATGTGATTTGGAGGGTACCACATTCTCTCTGTTTCACTCATGAGTGCAAACATGTTATGATACACTGGCATGATACCTAAACAAAGAACAGAGAAGCAAAGATTTATGGAAAATTATTTTCACAAAAAATAAACCTTATTTAAAAAAAAAAAAAAAAAAAGGTTAAAAGTAGCAGATTGGCACATGTTCTCCAGCTATTCACTGCACTATCTCTGTAACCATCACTCCAATAATCACTCCATCACTTCAGACTGTTTTTGCTGGTTCATTTTCTCATTCTTCTCATTTATTTTCTTCATTCTCTGTTCCCTGCTGCAAATTGTGTTCACCTGTTATCCTGTCCTTCACTGTTAGATTACAAGATTTTCTGTGTACTGCATTTAACACAAGAGCTTCTTAGTCTCTCAGTTTAGTAACAACTGAGTACAGTACATTATGTTTCTCCTTACCTTTTCAAAAAACATGTCTAGACATGAATTTTAAGATTTTAGACCGATAAAAGTCAGAAGCAAAGCAATACAAAGAAAGTAACCATGACTAGGACAACCACCCGCCATTTATATTTTAGTAGCTCAGTTGAGAACAAAACCAAAAACATATTGTTAATTAAACAGAACTGGAAAACACTTCTTTCTCCCAACAATTTGGGATTCTTTTAATGAGAATTGACAAGCAATAGTAATCACTGACTATGGAAATCAGTTAAGTATCAACTCTTTAGCAGCGCCAGAATTTTAATTTGGCTGTGGGGCTCCAAACTAAAAGTGCAGCCTAACATAAGACAGATGCCAGAGCACTGTACTATGCTGCAGTGTTATGCATCCATGAGATGCCAGTACTATGATTTGGGAAACAGGTTCAATGCCTGAGAATTGACAGCACAAAAGGATGAACTTCAACCACTGACAAATGTATTTTGAAGGCAGGAAGAAATACACATTAGAGGTCAGAGAATAAGATGAAAATTACAGTGTGAAAGTCAGTAGGTCATAATGAAAGAATTATGTTTACATTGAACAAGATGCTTTGGGGGAAGAAGGCAAGAAATATTGAAAAAATAACAGATAAAGACAATAAAAGATACTTAGAATGGCAATAAGACGCAAAAGAATTCTGAGAAAAGGCAAGTACCTACAACCCTGCCCAAAGACTCTGAAAGAATTAATTTTTACACAAGAAACCAGAACTAAAAAAAATGCCTTATTTTTTCTGTTTGACATCCAAATAACCACTGAAGGGGGCAGATCCAAATTTCTTTCATTGAATATAAAGTGCATGTAAGACAATCAGTTAGAAACAATTAGTCAGCTCCACATATAAAACCACGTAAGCTTGTGGATCAAAAAGTAATTCAGTCTTAAACAAGTAGCTTAAATTTGTTACAAAATGGGCTTTGTCTCTGTAGGGAGCCTGTAAGAGGGCTAAGAACAACAGTCAAACGTGCAGATGTCAGATTAAACTGCTGAAATCTACGTGCTAATCATATGACACTTGTTTAAACTAAAGCTCACCAAAATATACCAGGAATGACAGAACCTAACATGATTTTCTACAAAAAGGAGTAATGGACTTACAGGAAACTACAGAAATTGGAAGTATTACTTAAAGTAATCAAAACAGAAACCAAAACTAAACAAAACTCCAAAAGGAATAACCCTGAAGTGATTAGTAACTGAAGGACTGACTGTAAATCTGGCCTTTCCAAATATATGGTGCAGAAAGACATATTTGATCCACCAGAGTTTTGAGAAATATCACATTAACTCCATTTTACAGAGTTAAAAAGAAGCCTATCCCATGCAATCAATCATGGTTCTCACCTGATGTGTGAAGTGGGATCAACTACATTACATACATATGAAACACTACACTTCATGACAGGTCAGTTGTCTATAAAGCAGTAACAACTGATTTATCAGTTGTTTGTATCACAAATAATGTCAGATCAGTTACAGCGTTTTAGCATGGGAATCACCAGTCTATTTCAAGGTTCTAGCCTGATACTAAATACCATTCAAGGCAATGCTGAATACTTACCTAGCTTCACAAATATATTTCCCTTAACTATTAAAAATCCCATGCAAGCACTTTGGACAAGAAAAAATTTCAAGTCATGGTTTTAAATTCGAAAGTTAAGCTGCCACATTTCACCAAATACGTTACAGACGCCACCCACCCTGCCCTGTCTCTCAAAAAAAACACAAACAAAAAAACCCTGCTGGTATTTCTATCCAGATGACATCATTGCCATTATGAAACCTTAACTACAAAAGGAACATGGCTTTGGAATTCTCCTTACAAATCAGAACTGTTAGCATTAACAGCAACAAAATCCTCTTTCCTGTCTTCTTATGCATGAAAAGCAAACTGCGCACTCACCCACCCTTTGTACTTTAGCATTTATAATTCCAAGCGGGAACTTGTACCTTTCACTGCCAATGCTGAATTACATATAGATCATGTGATTTACAAGAAAAGGAGCTATACTTTTTTCTCTCCCCCCTCTTCCCTTAAGAACTATGCATTTGTACCAGAATACTGCTATAGTTGAAAAAGTTAAACAATTACACAAATAGAGCAAATACCCTTATTAGAGTCTTGAAGACTGTCCACCCAAGTCTGACAAAAGCAGAGAGGCCAGAAATGTCTCCTTTCAGGTATTTCTTACCAGCACTGTTAACTGCAGGGACCTTTCAAGTGAATGAAAACTGCAGTATTTAAGACTTTTCTCCAGAAACAATGAAAACCAAAAGACCTGGGGTGTGGGTGGGGAATCAAAGCCTTCTGATGAAGACTAAATTTGTTAATGATAACGAAAATTCTAAGAAATGTATTCTCAACACAAGTGAAATAAGAAAAGCTATTCACAACCGGTACTAAAAAGTTCCCCCCTGGATTTCTGTACTGCTATCAAATCAATCAATGATTAATTAGGAGACGAGACAGTAATTCAGACATAATAAAGCAGAATTATTCTTCATTTTGCTTTCCCAGCAAAGGCTATTAAATATATTTTCTGGACTACTGCAAAGATAAAAACGTGTCTCTCTCTTGGCAGGTATTTTATTTAGTACATACGGCTAAATAAAGGAGCCTCATCATGCTATACAGACTGTCAAGTAATATCATGCATAAGTCTATTTCTCAGACTTCTACCTCAAGCCTAAAAAAAGAATTATTTCCATAGTAGTTTCTTCCTTTCCTCATTAAGATTTTACAGCTTCACATCCAGACCAAGTCACGCAATTCAATTTACCCTGAAAAAGCTGGAAATACAGTTTATTCCTCCTTTGTTGGCATTAGGTACCAATCCACCCATACAGCACGTTATCATAGGTCATATCCCTTTGCAAAGAAAAAATAAACCCCAGAAACTGTAAATCACAAAAAGCCATGACCCCACTACAAAAAAGTGGAGAATTAATTCAACACTTTTTTGGGTGAGAAGGGGGTGTGTTGCACACAGAACTTCAGGGAAGGCTATCACTTAAGAAAAAGAACATCATGAAACAAAGCCTCAAACAGCCAAACACCCCCTACACCCTCCCCCTTCAAAATCCACAATGGGCAGTTATAATCAATGATAACTCTTGAGTCATGTGAATTCTGGAAATTCAGGACTTTTAAGTTTAAATCTGCTTAAAATTCCCTAGCTACTAACAAAGGATGTCCTCTGAACTATAAAAGCTAAGAGGATCATCACATTATGCAACACTCACTCCCTTGAAAATGTTTGACTGTAGATACTGTCAGTGCTTAGTCATATTAAACATTCTGAAACAGCATTTTGACTTGGATGTAATTAAAAATTATCTATCTTATAGCCCTCTGGCAGGCACCAGCAGTTTTCAAGGGAAGTACCACAGACTTTCCAATGTATTTGCAAATCAGATTGTTCTTAGGTAGTTTCAGTATATGAGCATTAAAAAACAAACAAAAAAAACCAAACCAAACCAAAACAAAACAAAAACAAACAAACAAACAAAAAAAAAAACACAAACAAACACCACCACCACACCCAAAAAAACCCAATCAAAACCACACACAGCAGCTAACAAATTCAAGGTCTTTTGTTACATGCTAGCTGCCCATAATGCAGCAGCTCTGTAATGATTATCAAAGTCATTTCCTCTTAGCATTCTAGTTCCACAAAAAAGTTAGGATTTCAGGGTTTAATGATCCTCAAAGAGGAGGAGGGGGGAAATCAGAACAAAGGTCTGTCAGAAAGTAGATAAAGACAGTGCTACAGAAATTTAAGGCTCAAATACACCAAGGAGGACAAGCCATGGCAGAAATGGAAGATGCTACACAAAACGATGTTCCTTGGTTGACTTTGTCAAAACTTTTTTCAGTGTGCTATTTAAATGTTACAGCTACATTTAAACTCAGTAGCTCTGCTTCCTAGTAATTTAAGGTTTTCAAGAATACGGCACAAATATACAAATATATGTGGCTAACACCAAAGCAATGCTTTACTTATAACTGTAACTTTCAACTGTGATTTACAAACTCACTTACCAAGTGCAACATAAAAATATCTTCACTTTTTAACTGTAATTCAGTAACAATTTGGATTACACATACAAGCAATACGCATTATATACTCATTCAGTCAATGGAATAAACAACAAATTTTTAGTTTAAAAATTAAAAAAACTATTTTTCCATGTAATACTGGTCTTAGGTATATTGTATTATTCTGATAAATTAAAGTGTACAGTCCACAGCTGTTGATAAAAACTCATACATCCACTTAGACACTGAGCAGTACCTTATTCCAAAAGTACTAGTATAGCATAGTTACACTAATATATTCTACAAACCATCCCGCTTTCTGCATATAAAATACATATTTAAAAAATCTAGTCAGATAAGCAAAGGAAGCAAGACACATGGCATCATGGTTGATGATCACAGAATGTTAGGGGTTGGAAGGGACCTCCA
>NW_008616508.1:6513-6851 GCF_000691845.1 Merops nubicus
AAAACGCCCCAGGTCTCTCAGCCTCTCCTCATAGGGCAGGCGTTCCAGTCCCCCAGTCATCCTCGTAGCCCTTCGCTGGACTCTCTTGAGTAGATAATAATACAGTAAATAATGATACAGTATATTCTTTCAAAGACCACTGGATTTTAAATGTGCTAAATTTGATGGACAGAAGCTCTCATCAGTTTACTATTTTAGATACTTGTGTACCAATTTGCCAAGCTAAAGAAGCATTTGTGCTCATCACTGTCTAATAAACTTGTTCTTTATTTCACTCCTTCCACAAGTTCGTCAATGACTACAAAAATATTTATTTTTCATTAAAAAAAAAATATATA
>NW_008616509.1:0-11424 GCF_000691845.1 Merops nubicus
CCCACGTTTTTTTATTACCCTTTGCATTGGTGATGAGGCTGCAGAGGAGGAAAGCACCAAGTCATTATTAGCACTGGAGCTGTGAAACTATGCGAACACCTCCTCCATCAACCAGCTCCCACAGTTCTTTCCTGGCTGCCTTTTCCACCTGCGTCTGGGTTAAGATGCCAGTTAAAGGGAATACTTTATTTTAAAGTGAACTTCTTACTTCTGAGCCCAGATGACACTAAAAAAATTTGGATTCATAGGATTGCATGGGAGGTTACATTAAAATGCTTGAGTGGATCTCGGTGCTTGCAGAGACCAGGAACACAGCTGAGCCTCAGATCTGCTCTCTAAGCAAGCCGAGTTGAAGTTGCACCCAGGCAAGATGTGCTGAAAAGGGAGTGTGCATATGGGTCATCTCCATATACAGTGTTCATTATTGGGCCCTACAGAGTGAGTCCACAGCTGTTCAGTTGTCTTCATCATGTCTTCCAATGCCTCTTTGTACACCTTTGTCATTAATATGATGCCATTATGAGAGGTTTGTATGGCAACACAAGTTCCTTATTTTCAGGTTCAAACTGAAACTTGAGGGGAGGCCGTACCGTTTTCAAAGTCTGTGTGCTAGGAAGTAGCCGTGTGTTCTACAGGTAATTATCTTTTCAATAAAGATTGTACAGCAATATTAAACTACAATTAGTAAATAAAAGGTTTTCCCAGATAATAGGTTTCCTTTGATAAACCAAGGAGGACCTTTGTCTTGCTGCTTTTTCAGCTTTTGCCAAGTTTATTTGTGTAGTATAGTATAACACAGGCTAAGGTCTCCCTGGGGATTTATTCAGCAAGTGACTGTTAATTGAAAAACTCATTTCAGATAATCCCTGTGAGTGAAATTAATCTCTTGGTTTCAATGAAGTCATACATGACCAGTTTCATTACGAAAATATATTTTAATTTTTTTTTTTAAAAAATATTATCCATCTGGTATGGATGCTTAGTTTTTTATTAGATATGACATTATGCTCTTGATACTTTAAAAAAGAATGCAATTATTGCTTCTTTAAAATAAAATTAGAATATAATTAATTATGCTCTTCCTGCATTGCAAGCTTTGCAAAGACTGTAACTGCTCTCGCTTATTTTCCATCCCTGCAAAACAGTTCCTACAACTGATTGACATAGTGCTCAGTCTGTTTTAATCTCAGTGTAAATTATGTTTTTCCACTAATAAATATTTAGAGTTAAATCTAGACAGGCATCTAACAATTCTAGCGTAAGACAGAGTAGAATACATAGGAGAATCCCTCTAAAATCTGTAGGGAGAGCTTGTATTCTGAAGCAGTTCAATATCATGTAACTATTTTGTAAAAATGAGCAGTAGTGCTTCCTCCTTCTCCTGCTATGTTTTTAAAAGTGTAAAATAATGTTCTGTATGTTTACTCCAGTACTGTATGCACGGACTTAGTGTCCAGCGCGGTGTTACGTAACTGCTCTCTGATAGCTTGCAGGTGAGAGACTGACAAAATTCACTCTTTTGGGACTATGTGTTGTGCAGAAACCAGAAGCATTCTAGTTGCCATACAGTTTTTATCCAGAACCATGTTTATGCATAAGTCCATTGTCAAAACAGCATTATCAAATAGCTGTTAGCAGAAATAGTTAAAGCTGCTGATTCCTGTGAAATTAATTGCCTAGGATTCCATGCTCTCTGAGAACCTGGTTGCACACTGTTGTCCCCAGTGTCCTGTATCACCCAAGGCACAGAATGAAATGACTACTTTTCTTAGTGTCCTATTCTCTGATATTTATCGTTATAACATCTGAATGTTTGCCCTTGCAACCTATGTCCATAACAGTCTAATGAGGAGATGGGGTTTTTTGTTTCTTTTTTTTTAATGTTTTATGGATTAGTACCTGAGGGGCTCTAAGGTATTCACAAATTTTAGAAGTTAAACCGGAGATAGTTGGGCCCTAATTTTTCTTAATAGGATTATATAGGACTTGTTATGTTCAGAGCATACATCTCATTGTTTTCCACAGCAGCTGTGCCAGCTCAGCACTTCTGCAGGCCATACCTTGGGGTGCACATCCAGAAAATGATGAACATGCATTTAGTGAACATACGCCAAGTGTTTGGTTTATCTTATATGATTACCAATATACAGGAGCTTTATGGCACAGAGAGGAATAAAAGCTGGTTCTCCCAGCAAGCCTGAACTCCTGTAACTATGACACCAGGTTTTCTTGTCCTGCAGCTCCTTCCTTTATTCTCTATTAGTTTCCAATTCAGTCATCAGATGACGCCAGGGAATATGAAAATCAGTTCATCCCAGAGCACATGTGTGCTGGCATATCATACTTGACTGTACATTCAGCAGTTTCCATCCTGTCTTGGCACTTCATTTTTTGGAGCTCCCCCACACTGCAGTCAACATTAATTAGTTTGTATGCAGCAGCTTAATAAGATATGAAAGCACAACCCTTTTTCCCTCATGTTCTTCACCATGTACGTAAACGCTGATTTCAATGGAGAGGTGATTTTATTCTCCAGACTCCTTTTACAAAGCATGCTCTTTTTTAGAAGGCTGTGTGCCATTTTCTCCTGTGCTGGTGTTATGGGGAAGTAGATCTTGCTAGGAGTGATATGTTCCAAAAATGCTGGGAGCTCAGGAATAAGAAATTTAACATAAAGAAAATAATAATAATGTTATATTTTTATATAGTATTTGCGTCTCTCAAAGCATGAGCCTACTCAGTGAACATGGGATCTTAGAGAATGTTACTAGTAGCACCAAAACTGTTTGTAGTGTGCAAAACGTTTACCTCATTGACTCTGAATAACAATTTGGGGCAAATTTTCACACAGAAAACAAAAAATGAGCCAGCTTTCTATATTAATGCTCAAAATTATGAATACAATTATTAAAACTATGGAGGTCTTTCCCTGAATGAGCTTTTTTTCCTAAATGACACCTCAAGTTATTCTAATTGAGGAAGACAACCCTATGCAACTTATGCAGGAACTAGTAAGGAAATTTTCATTCCAAACAGCTGAATTTTGGCAAAAGTACACACTATTAAAATACAGATTTTGTAACAAAATTCAGGCAACATTGATACTCAGTCCTCCTATCTCCATGGTTTGTATCAAGTTCAATTTCAACCACAAATTCTTGTCAACAAGATTATACAAGAATAAAGAATTTATGAGGCCAGTTTGGGTACTTTTAACCAGACATTATATTGGCCTAAATGTCATACTGTGCCCTTTGAGTCAGAGACAGAAGAATCAATCCACAATCAGATCCGTAGTGGCTGGTGCTGCTGCCTGCACAGAAGCATCTGGACATCACAATTTCCACCTGAATTCAAGTATTAACATGCATCGATGCGGTCACAGGATATAGGGGTGATATGGTTTGACACTACACTGTCAGCATGATTTGTAGACAAAATTGTATAGAAACTGTCCTTTTAATTTAGTTGTGCTCTTGGAGAGAAGAGGCTGAAATAGGAATCGACACTACGATCTCTCTGGAAATACTTTATCTGTACGTATGGTGCAATAGGAGGCAATTTTGCTTATATATAAACACATTATGAGCCCCTAGCAAGGAAGATTTGGACCAGAGGCAAGAGGGAAATTTAATAAAATATAATCAAGTAGATTACTGTTGTCAGTGATATACATCTGACTTACCTAAGGCGTACCTTCAATAACTTCAAGAGTTGTCAAAATGTCGAGCTGAAGTAACTACCCTTTCCTCATGGAAGAACAGATAACGTGACCAAGATGCTCCTGACTCATAATTGTTTTGCTTCTGTGGGGAGGAAGAAAGACTTCTCATTTCCTTTCACTGCGGAAGATCATGGCATTCCCAACTTACTAGTGCTGAGGAGACAATATAGGCCCCTAGTCTGTAAACCTAATTAGAGAGCTGTTCTGCTCCCCTATCTACTGCAACTGCGAGAGGCAATCTCATTAGTGCGTGGCCTGCTGAATGTGGGCAAGGTTTGTGCCTTTTCAAGCTGTAATGCATTTTTGCTGATAACATACTCCTAGCAATTATGCTTTTCTCCATCAATTTTGTGGGTGTCTAGAGCTTTGGAATATTAGCTCTTCTTTGTGTCTGTCACTGTTAAAAACATTTTAAAGAAATATAGCATGCCAGCCTTTGGCTCATATGCAGCTGGTGGCAAATTCCTTGTTACTATCTAGTCTATCTGTGCTGGCAGTACCAATGCTCCTACAATGATAAATACAGTGGAGATGTGTGTAAAAGTTTTTCGGTGTTGAGGACCAGATTCGAATGCTGTGAACTCCCTTCTACAGTTTGGTTTTGGACACCTGAGGTAGAAGTACCGTCTTAGAATCACAGTGCACCTATGACTGCTATTGAAAGTTGTGATATTTATTTATAATTTTCACTTCAGAAATAACAGGTAGCATTCACTAAAAGCACCTGATTTCTTAAAAAAAGCCACCATCACAATAAATAAAACAGAACAAAAGAAAACAAAACAACCCCCCAGGACCCACAGAAAAATCATTGGGTTTGTACACTTTTAAACTTTCCTTTAACACTAACAGAGCTAATTTTAAAAATTGTATGATGTTGTTGACATGGCAAGAATATATGCGTCCAAAATGAAAAAAAGAAGAAAATACAAATTCCTCTCCTAGTATTAGCTATTCTAAGCTCTTTTTGGTGTAAATAGTATAAAGACTTTTTTTGCAAGTGAGACAAAAAATACTATTTTTTTTTCTATTATTTATTTTAGTGTATTCTCTACTGAAGGGACAGAAACGTATTTACAGAGCTAATTCAATTAAATAATAAGTCCTTCTTAGTGGATTAGAGAAATAAAGAAATCTAAGGATTTCAGAGGAAAAAAGAAAATAATATGTTATTAGTGTCATAAGTAATGCATAAACCAAAGGCAATTTTGTAACAGATTTTTATATAATTATAAGAGCCATATATAATTTCACTACAAGCAGCAAAAATCAGTTTCCTCTTCTGAAGACTGTTTTCATAATAGTAATAGTCCATTTCTCTGAGCTAAAGGAGGACCAGCTTTGGTAATAAGATACCCCCAGAGATTCCTTTCTGGTAGCATACGAGACTGCAGGTGTGCTTAATTTACTCTGTTTTTTTTTCTCCTATGGTAGAAACTTATTAATAGCTTAAAACAGTTACATACTAAAAAGCAAAATTTAAAATAGGAAAATTCAGAACTGATTTTTACCTGCTAATCCTTCCCTCTGATCTTTTATTTTTAGACAAACAGTTTTTTGGGTAAATGCCCTTTACATTTCCAATCAAAACCTGGATAATAATTTCAAATCTAGTTAATATGACAATATTGCTATTGGTTGTCATTGATAATGAAAGAAATGTTATCAGTAGCAGTTCTGGTCTCCTGAATTAAACCTGCTCCTTTGATAAAATTGTTTTTTATAGATACATCAGTTTCATTAGTGGGCTTTTTAATTGCATGCTGGAGACCAGTCTTCTTAAACCTTGAGTTCCTTCAAGTTTATTATAATACTATAGTTACTTGGGTAGAGATATAGCTAACCTAAGCTTAGTCCTGTGAAAGTCAGATTTCAAGTCTGTATTTGTTGTCTAGCATCTCTGCATGGCAAACACAGAAAGCTGGGAACTCTCAGGGGGTGAGTCGCTCCACCCCCCTCTTTACATTGATTGTAAGAACAGCTCAGGTATAGGCGCTAAAGTTTTAGGTGACAGAAATTTGATAAAATACTGCTGTCATTAGTGATGGGCCTCCATATTGATATTCTCTGCTTATTCCTGCATAAATATTGAGTAGAAGTAACACAGTTTGCTTTATCTTTCCAGAACAGGCTGCTTCCCGTCATGATTTCAGGGCAGTCAAACAGAGCAGTTTCTGAGTTCAGTTTTCAGGCTGTCTTGTGATGATGAGCCTTCTTTCGAATTTTGCCTGGTCTGTTTTGGCTTGTGTAGTGGAGCTTATGAGATATGCTGCGATGGTTTACAGGCTGTACTTTTCCTCTCTTTCTGTATGTAGAATCAACATGAACACCATTAAAAAAAAAAAGCTGCAGGTTATTAAAATAATTTTAAGCAGCACTGTTGACTCAACAAGTGCAAGAAGATAGTGCCTGAGGATTCTGACTTTTTCACTAAATTTTTGATGAAGAAAATAATACTTAGATTCATGCAGATTTGCTTGAGAGTGCTGTTTATAAAATGTAAGCTTGCTGCTTTGGTATTGTATCTCACGGTGGATCATAAAGCTGGTTTTATGCTGCTTTATCCATTGTGAAGCTTGTTAACAAGATGATCACACAGTTTCTTAAGAAAAGAAATGACGACTCTCTTAAAATACAGGACTAGGCTTTTTTTTTTAAGAAAATGGGCTTTACCTTTCTTTTTCCCCCATTCTTGGTTCAAAATGTTACCCAGCACCGTCTGCTTCTTGCTGAAAATAGATGTTCCACACTAGGATCACTCAGACCCGAAATGGGGGAGCTTTAGAGTGCCTAATAATTTATTTGAGAAGTTTTCTAATGAGCGTGTCTTCTGAAAAATCATTAGTGCAACCGAAATTCTTTCTGAGAAAATATTCCTCTTGCTCTAGGAAGGACAAAACTTGCTGAAAAGACACCTTGACTCAAGGAGTTGGTGGGAGTTAGCTGTGTACTGTCTGGTACTTCTGCCTCCTTTCTGGGATGTAGAGTAATCCCTGAAGGCAACGCTGCCACCTTGGGCTCCAGCACTGTAAAAGCACAAGGAGGACATTCTCCTAAGAAAATTGTTTTCTACCACTGGAGAGCTGCTTGTTACCTTCAGGCAGGGAGACACCCTCATGTTTCTTCTGAAGCACAGAGATGTATCCCTTCTCACGGACAGTTAAACGATGACTCATTACAATGACATTTTCTTGCTCTTGCTTTAATGGTTTCTTCTGGATGCTTTGTTGTGCCTTTATGAAATTGCTTCTCAGTGGATGCCTACGAAGAAGTTCTAAGAGCAGTTTCATTTCCAGTGTTTCTGTGATTTAAGTGGGTCATTTTTTATGTAGCTTATATAATCCCATGTTCTACTGGTAAATTTTTTTTTTCTTCTTGTGACACATAGCTTATTTTCCTTCAGCTTGCATGGATTGATGTTACAGCAGATGGTATGTGTATAGGTAGAGATTTGTAAGTTTAAGCTTTCTAACAGTTTCACCATAGGAAAAAGAAGTCTTTTTGAGATTGTCCAATGTATACTTTGGCAATATTTTTCTGTGTTCATCCCATAGACTATAAAGAAAGGAAAAGCAAGCTAGCACATAAAAATTCCAGAATTATGGGGGTGTGGTGTGTGTTTAATAGGCTCAGAATTATGTCTCATGAAATTAGTCCAATAGCTAAGGGTACATTACTATATCCCTAGTTATTAAGAAGAAAAGGGGAAAAGTAAGAATAGGCACCTCCTTGCACGTGGCCAAAAAATGCCACATGTATGACTAGGGTAGAAAGGAGTGCACCACCTCAACTCCATGTTGAAGATGTTGACATATCAAATCAACTTCACTAGCATAATTCCTCTAAATTTTGCACATACATTGTCTTACCACTTGCTGCTTGCATTGTTCTGGTTGTGATTGTGGCTGTGAATGGTCAAGGACAAAAGACGAGCTGTCTGCAGGGGAAAATAATTACCAGGGGGACATATCTAATACAGCTGGGTAAAAGAAAGAATATTTTAAAGGTCAGATATCTAATTAAAGATATTAATTGCCTCTGAAATATGGGGGGAAACCACCTTTCCTCTGCATAATAAAGCATTCTTTTCAGCTGCTCTAGGAAAAAAGAACATGAATTAATTCCTTTTGTAAAATAAGTACAGGTTTCATACACTGTATATAAATGATCTTTGGAAATTGCCTTATCTTATTTAAAAGGGTATACACATAGCTTCTATATTCAGTTAAATCATAATCATAATCTATATTCATATTCTACAGAAATAAATAATACAAGTAGTATAAAAAATCTCCTGCAGAAATTTTATGAAATCTATTTGACAGGTTGTTTATATTTAATTGCATGCTTGTGAGCATCACCTTTGTAGTTAGTGTGATACAACAAAAATGTGTATCAGAAACCAGAGATCTTAAATCTATTTTGAAGAAGTAAGTATTAACAATGGAATAAGAAAGAGAAGCATGTTTTTCTATGTTTTGGGAAAACTATTAGAAAAATTCTGAACTAGTAATGGGGAGTTTTGACCAATAACTTGCAAGGCACTCACAAGGGAGTTAGTAAACCATTAACATGGTATTCATTTTTCTTATGCAGGCCATCTTTTCACTTGAGTGCCTGAGACAGTCTGTCCCTGTGTCACTTAAATAAGCAGTGTATTTTATTCATTCTCTTAAACAACAGACATTATGGTTACTTTCATACATAAAAAGAGTGGTGGAGTGGTGACATTTTAACAGTTTTTTACAATGATGGAGAAGTTCAGTCACGTTTACGTGATTATGCAGATCCTACAAGACATCCGTCCTATAGCTTGAGATAAGTCATGTTCATGTGTGGAATAGCAAGTTGTAGCTGTCATTTTAATTGGCTTCACTTACTGTATTTATGGGAGATTGTTGCAGAATTCTTATTTACTTCTACTGTTTTAGAGGAGATCTATGCTTATGGCTGTTAATTTCTTTTACCAAATGGAAGAATTACCTTCCTGCCTGAACATCTCAGTATAATCTAGCACCCGCACGTTACCTCAAATGTAGTCTTGCACCTGCTGCTTCAAAAAATGATTAAATATATTACAAATGCAAGAACTAATCCTCTCTCCTTTGAGAAGCTGCTGCAAACGGGCTTTGAGCATGGCCTTGCTTTGCACATGAAGGGAAGAGCGCTCCCCAGTGCTGTCTGCACAAAGGAAAAATACTCAGTAGTTGCTATTATGCTCCAGGAGCTTCTGCACCCCTTGCTGTGGCCTCAGGTCAGCCAGGAGTGCTTACATGTAGCTTCAGCAAGGCATTTAATTGTGTGCTTAACATTAAATTCAGCAAGACTTAGACACGTACTTAACATCAACGCTTGCTTGCCCTTATCGGGAAGAGTGGTTTGCTCACTGGGATTACAGGAAGGAAAGAGATTATCCTGGTGAGGTAGATATCCACAGATGCCTGCATCTGTGCCAACATCAAAGAGACCTTTTTTTTCATCTCAGAAGCACTCAGAAAAAACCGCAATGCTTCCTTTCCAATGATGTGGTTAGCAGAAGGAAGAAAGCAAGCTCTTGCCTCCCTCTAAAGGAGCCCTTATCACTCCACATCCTGGCTCTTCCATCAGGACAAGGTAGGGCACTTTGGAGGTGCCTTTCTCCCTCGAATTATTTCCCTCCATAGAGTGGCTGGCATTGAGAAATGATCTTTCCCATATTGCTACATGCCTTCTCCCCCTTGATAGTGCTGAAGGCAGGTGGGAAGGGAAGAGCCACAGCTGTGGAAGGAAGGCTGCAGTGACCCACCAGTCCCGCTGTATGAATCACTGTATTTCTGTTATTCTCTCAGAAATTGTCAGGTCCCAACACTGTACCTGGCTCTTCTCTCCAGCATCACAACTTCCCAGATGCTCATTCAGTACCTGTCCATTTCTATGCTTGATATTTTTTAGGATAGAGTCTACTGCTTAATTGATTAACACAAAATTCAAATTATCAAATTTGAAAAAAAATTGAAAAAAAAAATAAATTACAGAATGCCAGCATGCATTGACTTTTAAGTGACCATAGCCATATAGATTTCTGGCAAGGTATTTCATTTAAACGAAGGAAGAAAAAGATGATGTATAAGGGATGCAGGACACATTAGCAATTAGAACGGATGTATATGGTCAATTGTTATGATAGACAGACATGCAGCTGATCCCTTTAAGGATCTGTGCTGACCATGCGTAAGCTAGGTCTGTAAAAGGGAATTAACATTCAGTTGACAGAAGTCTGTGTGTGATACAGCATTTTGTACTATGAGTCATTGCTGTTAACTTATTTTCTTCATTTTAATTTGTCAGTGGTGTAAATGGAACATTTGAATACATCATGTGTATTCTTGCTAGGCAATAACATTATCTTTTCTGACCTGTAAACGTCCTTTATTAGTACAAATTCAATTAAAGCCTGGAAAAGCCTCATATTCTCTAATTAGAGAGTTTATGCATCAAAATTCAAATGTAAGTTACAGTCCACTTTTTGATGGCCAGTTATTCAGAAATTATACCAGTCTAACATCTTTCCCACTGGTTCACACTGTATTGCTGCACACTGATCACAGGAGCAAATTGTCTTTCTGTTTTGCAGTGCTGTGAGTAGATTTGAATCCTGGACAAGCTGGCACCAGAAAGTTGGAAGGAATTCAGAGAAATTCATCAATGATGATTAAAGATTTAGATTTCATGAAGACATATTAAAAACTAATTGCATAGAAATTGTCTAAATGATGAAATAACAATATACTAGTGCAGAATTATTCTCACAGGAGAAAGCTGAGAATTGCTAATGAAGAGGACAGCATTAATTTCTGTTCCTCAAAAAAAGCTGTCTACTAGACCATTGCTGTACTAGTCTACAGAAACTGCTAGAGGCCAGAAAGATTTGTAGCAGGTAGTGTCCTTGTCTACCTCACTTCATATAATCAACTTAATGTTACTTAATTTATAGTTGTACTCTAATGGCAACCGCTGTTTCACACTTCTCGCACAAATTCTGAGAGTGAAGTTCGCGGTAGATTAGTCAGTTAATTGTGCACTATGATTGCCCACTGCATACTTCTCAAGCATCAAGTGACTAGACAGTCAATTTGTAGAGTTTTCAACAATCACTTGGTAAGTGAAAACTGGAGTCCTTCAAATCTTGCAACTCCCCATCAGGAGAAAAAGACAAAAAAAGATACAATAGTAGTGTTTGATTCTGATTAGGTACCTGAGCCCTCAGATAGAGGTATTGAGTGTTTGTGCTTGAGCCGCTGTTTTCTGGGCAGGGTGTGGCTGTTGTTTTTGTTTGGTTGGTTGTTTTTGGTGTTTTTTTTTTTTTGTTTTTTTTTTTTTTGTGTGTGGCTTTGCCATCATAGTGTAACCACAAGCTCACTAAATAACAGAATGAGGTTTGGTTTTGGCAGGAGCCTGCAGAGGATAAATGAAAAGTCCTACAGATTTTGCTTTTACAAACCAAGCTCCCCATTGACATCCTGTGCTCTCAATGTAGCGCTCTTCCAACCTGCAAATGAAGTGTATGATGAAGGGGTTCTCCATCAGTATTTCAAGATATACCTCTGACACCAGCCAGCACACAAATAGTTTTTTCTGTCCTCCTTAATCAAAACAGAAGTCCTTGAGTTCATTTTGATTTCTAGGAAGTTTTTTGTATTCTAAGCTTACAACCCTGGACT
>NW_008616510.1:0-3789 GCF_000691845.1 Merops nubicus
TCCCATGGACTTGAACACTTTCAGTTTGCAAAATCATTCTTGGTTAGATGGGTGAGTGGACATTTAGGTACCAGTCTTTGACTCAGGTCAGGGTTGTTGCTAGGAAAGGTGAAGCCAAATATTTTTCTCCCATAAATGACTATGTTGCTTACATTAAGACTTTATACCATAAATGTGGTCATATAATAAGTTATATAATGTGGTCAAATAAAAGGAGGTGATGGGGGGACCTTATAGTGACCTTCCAGTACCTGAAATGGGCCCACAAGAAAGCAGGGGAGGGACTATACACAAGGGTTTGTAGTGACAGGACAAGGGGTAATGGGTTTAAGCTAGAAAAGGGTAGATTTGTGTTAGATGTTAGGAAAAAGTTCTTTAATATTAGGGTGACTGACCACTGGAATAGGTTACCCAGACAGGTGGTAGAGGCCCCATCCCTGGAGACATTCAAGGTCAGGCTGGATGAGGCTCTGAGCAGCTCGATCTAGTTGGAGATGTCTTTGCTTAGAGCAGGGGGTTTGACTAGATGGCCTTTGGAGGTCCCTTCCAATCCAAACATTCTATGATTCTGTGATAATGTCACTATATGCATGAATTTGTGTTGTAGAATCTAGTTGTGCAATTGTGTTTAGAACACTTCAAGTCCTGGACCTGGAATTTTTGTTTCGTTTACAGTTATGCAATTGGCAGTGCTGAACATGACAGCAAAAGCATCAGCCTAGCTGGGAACTGCTTTAAGTGGGAGAAACCAACCATTTTGCATCTGTGTTTCATATTTAGGCATAGCTTTGAATTGGTTTTTGAAACAAGCATCTCTAGTTCTGCTCCACATTGTTTGACAAGGACTTTTAAGAATTTTAGTTTAGAAAAAGCTGAGATATAATTGTGCAGGTGTCACTGTATCAAATGGCCCTTAGCATGTGGGATACATTATGTTGTACTGTTTGTTGGGAAGCTGTGGAGGAAAGTATGGATCCTTTAACTTATGTGAGTAAATCCAGGCATGGAGTTGGTTTCAGAATTGCACATACATTTTCCTTTACATCTTCTGATGGTGATTTTGTTCTGCAGTCATGGCACTGCTGAGATTCAATGAAGTGCTGCTTCAATGCTTGCTGAAATTAGTAGCAAAGCATTTCTTGACTTCAGTGGTAAGTGTTCAAGCTGCAATGTTTCTTAGTTCTAAACAGTAAAATATTATGTCTGGTGTATCTATCCTGTATGTTAAATGCAACAGTCCAGTTGATGGACTGGGCTTACATTTACCCAGATATGCTGGATATGCATTTTATTTCATTCCATTGTTCCAAGGAAATGGGCCAATGAGAAAGCCATAATATGAAGTGCAATTACCAATGAAAAATAAAAATTTAAAATCTATTTACAGAGCACTTTGTACAGAAGAAATCTTGACATTACGGTCACTGAAAATGAGTCCTGTTTATGAGGTCCCAGAAATCTCAGGAGAATTGAGAAGCCTAGACATTTGCGAGTTTATTATGTACTCCATCCTTGTGTTTGCAAGGCTTTGAGGGAGTAGAAATGGCCTTCCAGAAACTTCCCTGGTTGCTAAGTAATCCTTTACAATGCGTACCATCATTATTTTTCTTTATGATCCTAACGTGGCTAATATTTTAAAAACTTAGTGAACACCACGATGCAAAGGAAAAAAAAAAAAAAAAAACCAAAACCAAACTTGCAGAGCTTTATGGAATGGGAGCACTCTGTTCACCATAAGAGAAGCTTTGCCATCAGCTTCAGAGGAAGATGTAGTAGGTTCTGAGTATTTGTAATAGTTATAACCCAATTTATCCAGATAACAAGATCGTTGTTAGCTAAATTCTTGGCAACACTACACATTTGAGTGCAGACTATGAAAGATAACAATCGACTTCCAGCTCCCGCTGGTTCAGGAGGTGAAGGGCTGTGGTCTGGCATTTAGTCTTACTTCCTATAATTAGATGTAATAAAATTGTGGTGTCATTTATGTTATCATAATTGGTATAAAAACTTGTTTATACCAAATATTACAGATACAGTCAGTGATTTTCCGCAGTTTAGATGGTAAAGCTAGACTCTGGCAGATTTGAAGTTGCTATGGGTGTTCAAATGCATACATGTGCCTATGTCTTTACCAGTATGTATAAAAATGGGATATTTTAAATAAACAGTTGATAAAATAATATTTTCCATCTTAAAATGGTTCTTTCTTAGTTTAAAAGGGTTTTATTCTCATTTTAAAAGCCCCTGTATTTCCATAATTTGCTTGAAGTTTTTTTAAATCCGAGAGCCAACTCTTAGTTTTGAGAACTAAAGTTAACAGGAGGACAGGATGTATTCTACCTCTGGCAGCAGCACAGTGTACTTTGGAGGCATGAGTAAAGAGTGGGGGAGTCCAGAAGCTTCGCAGTCTAATTTGTCACAACCATGGATTTTTCTGTATAACCAGAGGCAAGTCTCTTTGTCTTAGTTTCCATCTTTGCACAGGGGAGATATTATCAGCTCACAAGGGATCTATGGATGTAAATTAACGCTTGTGTCTTGAGGACCAGGCAGAAATGGCTAACCATCAAACATGAAATGCAGAAGAAATGGTAGAGATTAAATACTTAAGATTGAGTTCAAATAGGCCTACTAGAAGAGTATCCTGCCCATCATGCCTGGGTGAGGCTGGGATTCTGGGGGAGAAAGCAGTGGTGCAAGTAAATGCTAGTTTAAAACACATGTCAAGAAACGGGCTTGACTCAAGTTACAGAAATACTCTTAACCCTGACACAGCTCACCTCAAGCTTTGTTGGAAGTCAAAATCATTATCTGCTGCTTTACTGGGTGCATGGCTGTGTGCTGAATGCAGGCTTTGTCTCCCTTTCTTCATTTCCTCTTACAAATAGTCCTTGACAAGGACTTCTGTGCCTGAGAAGGGGGATCTTCATCCTCCCGTGATAATCCCTTCATGGGGGATAATGACCTCCGTTTCCCTGCTCTACTAAAGACTTGCTGTTACCAACACTTGGTAGTATGGACTGTAAATTACTGGGCTGAGCTATAAGACTGAGAACTGTGAAAAACAATCTGAACCAAGGAAGCCATTCAGCTGCCATTACTGATGGTGTTCAGAGGTTCAGAGCCTTCATTAGTCCCATTTCCACTTTCGTTTCCATGGAGTGCTTCAGTCCTGTTTTATGGTCCAGCGTTTTAACACTTTATGTAACTACACTTGAAATCCGGATGCTCCCTGAGTGGATTTCCGCCCCCCCCCCCTCCCGCAGTGTTCCAGAGGCTTTGGCAGCACTGCTAAATATATAATTTTAATTAAAAAAAAATTCCAGTGGGTTTAACTTTCCATGTGTTCCAGCTAAAGCTGTTAGGCATAGTGCCTGGCTTATGAGCCACTGAAGAAAAGTGTGCGTGAGTTTTTTTCCCAGCTGCTTCCTCAAGATTTTGCCAACTCAATGTGGACATCACCCCTTGGTTGTCTCCTGTGAACAGGTGGACAAAAGAGGTGCATGCGATGGTAGATGAAAACTTGCTGAATGGCTTTAAGTTGTGCTTGATGGCAGGAGTACGGGTTTGTGTTCTGTTTGGTTTGTGGAAGGTATGGAACCATGTGCTTTTGTTGTTGTTGTCTGCCTCGACTGAATTTAAGGCAGCAACATGTGCATGTAGCTCTATCCTAGCACGTTGAAATGGGCTTCTCTCCAGGTAATGTACAGCAGACCTGAGCTATCTCTCATTTAGACACCGAATGCAAAGGCATGTGAGTTCTGTAAGCCTCACATAAGGGAAAGA
>NW_008616510.1:3820-19106 GCF_000691845.1 Merops nubicus
CATCATGTGCTCGTGCCATTTGGTATTGCAAAAGCCCAAACAAGTAACACTAGCTAATTAAGTTTATCTGACTACTATGCAGAAGTGGCCTCAATTTTAAGATATTTATGTAGCTGATTTTCCCTGTTTTCAATAAGAGTTAACTACCTTTAAAAATGAAGCCCTTCTTCAGGTATATGCAGTCCGGCATAATCACTGTGATGCAGACAGCTGGAAGGCCAGTCTTTTGCCCTTCCATCTCTTCGTTACCACTTGCATATGGGGAGGGAAAGGCAGTGATTTGTTCTACCATATGAGAAATAGTTTCCATGTAGTCAGTACCAAACCTGGCAGCTAAGGACAATGCATGATAAAATGTATGATAAAAGTTGCCTGCAACTGTCTCATAAGGCACTTGATAGGACTTTGTGATCTTGGATGCCCCTTCCACACCGATAGCTTTAAAAACTGCAACTCCATAAAAGTAACATGCTTAGCTTTGGATTTAAGTGTCAAGTCATATCTATTAATTATAATTCATGTGTCTTTGCCTTCCTTGGGAGTCATTGCAACCTTATAACTGCAGATACTTCCACAATGGAATTGAAGGGGAGTGGTAGTTGGGTTTTAATCATTATCACAAAACTGTCCGATCAACATTTTCTCACTTCTTGGGGAAGAAAACCAGCCAGGTATTGCAACTGCAGAGGAGACCACCATCTCTGCCCCCTCTCCCAGCCCAGAGGCATGGACAGAAATATTGGTTACAATGAGGCTGGTCATCCTAAAACAGGTTACCCAGACATGTTGTGGAGTTTACATGTGGAGATATTAAAAAGCTGGCTGGACATAGTCCTGGGAACTCACTGTAGCTGACTCTGCTTTGGAGAGGTAGTGCTTGGACTATATGATCTCCAGAGGCCCCTGTCAATCGCAACAATTCCATGATTTTGTGATCAGCCAAAGATGCACAATAATCCCAAGCCTGTTAGGCAACAGTGAAATCTCCTTTCTGACACTTTCATTTAGCCTAGGTGATAAAACGGTCATTAGGTGACAGAGAACATTACCAAAAAAAAAAAAATAGTAACTGTAGCCATAAGGTTAGGGTAAATCAGGTTGAAATTTCTTGCTTCACATAATATTTCATAATGATATGAAGTATTACAGATTTTGATAAAAGCACCGAGAAAAATAATAAAAATGTTTTTCTCAGAATACCAACTGTTGGTGATAAGGAAATTTTCTGCAATATTAGCAATGGCAATATAGTTCAGATGCAGATCTCCCATGTGCCAGCTGGCTGCTCCAGTACTGGGAGTATTCACCCCAGAATTTCATGATTTTGGGACAGAAACAAGTGTGGAGTTTAGACTAGAATCTGTAGTTTAGATAGTTGTAAGGCTTTGTAAGATGTTAGAACATGCTTCCCAAAAGAACTGAAAACAATAAAATTAAAAGAACCCTCACATGTACATAAACATAAATATGCTCACCCATGTGAATGTGAGCCAAAACCAATGTAGACAATCACAAGGACTACCTGAACAATCAGTTAATCCATAGTCTAATTTGGCTGTAAATGAAACCTGTGGAAAACACTGCTCAAAAAGGCTGTGGATTCTGCCTAGGAAAAAAAAACAAACCAAACAAAACAAACCCACAAACAGTGAAGTCATCCTTGGTTGAAGAATGAAATGGCTGTGAAACAGTTGTTTGGATGACCTCCATCTGCTTCTAAAAAGTCAAATCTTGCAGGTAGCTTGGGAAGATACAATTTGAAAAAAACTACTACTATGAACTTAGGTTCTGTACAACTTGCTTAAGAAAAACAGGATATTGTCAGTTTTGCATGATGGCAAGAAACGTATTAGACTGTAATGCCCAGTAGGCCAACAAGGGGCAGCCAGCAGCTGTGATCAGGGCTTTAGGAGCCTTCCTGGCAGGAGCTGAACACTCAGACCATGTACTTTAGGGACCTAAGTCTGACCCATAGTAAGTAAACACTGTTCCTTAGGTAGTGTGTGGAAAATCATAGATAAACTCAGAGGACCTAAGTTAGATCCTCATATAAAATGATGTGAACACTCCTCTGTATCAAATTGGCTAGCCAAATCCCCCAGAGGATTCAGCTGCTGCAGCACATCAGACACAGACTCCTGGCCACAGAAAAGAAATCCAGAATCCCATAAACATCACAGGAAGACCTACACATTTCAGAAGGAGACTGAAAGCAGGCAGCACATTAGGCAGGACACACTAAATCAGTGCCCTACATATGCTTTTATCTTAGGTCATTGAAACCCATATTCCAGAAAACTACTCTTTACTTCACTGAGGTGATGGTGGGGGACAAGATGTTAGGAATGGTGTGAGGTAGACACCACACTCAAGCTGAATATAAGTCCCTGCAAAGTAAAGAATTAAGATTCACTGGACTAACAAAAGAATGCAAACATGACTGTGATTCTGTAATCTGTTGGCTAGACACTCCTGCGTGATGAGGGATACCTGCTTCACAGGTCTTTTGGAAGTCTTTCAGAAATAAAAACCCAGCAACATCCAGGGCTTTGGGAAGAACATTTTATTGCTAAGCATATCTTTAAACAAAATGCAAATAAGAAAAGAAAAAGAATCAAAAAGGAAGAAGAAAAAAAAGGGAAAAAAAGCAATAACATCACAATAACTCAAATAAAAATTCTTAAGGTTGTCCATAAAGCAACAGGGATATGGTAGAAGCCCACATACAGAAATGCACATGTTCCCAAAAACTGTCCAATGGAAACTTACACAAAAGAAAGGAAAGTGTAATATTTTTTCCCTTAACTTAAAAAAGGAAAGCAAAAAGTAAAGGAAGAAAGAAAGCAGGAAATCATTTCACAAGACTCCAAGACTCCAAGAACAGCAATCTTTTACAGACATCAAGATATAATCAACTTTATATAGTTTCGGCCAGTTAAGTCATTTAAAATCGTGCTTTCATACCTTTTTAAAACCTGTCTTTTTTTTTCTTTTTAGTATAAAAAATAAAAAAGGAAAAAAAAGCTCAACCTCGCGTGCACGCACACTCACCACACACACGCACACATACACGCACTGAAAATACCTGTCAACATGAAAGCAGCTTCTCAGAGTGTTTGAGAAGGCTGGGGTTTTTTTTTGATTTTAAGTTCCCATGTGCGTGTGTGTATTTGATGACACTTCTTCAAAGTCAAATATTCATGCGACTTATAAACACCAGCAAGAGTAGATTTCTAAACCTAAACAGCTGATTAGTTTTCATCCATATACAGAAAAAGTGTACGTCTGATATTCCAGAGTTCTCAATCCATCTTGTTTTTTGTTGTTTTCCTCTTTGTCTCTCTGTCTCTCCCTCATTTGCTTTTTTTGCACATGATTAGCATGGCCATCAAACCACCTGGCTATTGTTCTGTACAGAAAAATAATCTTTTTCACAATAACTGGGAAAATGTAGAAACCAAATAACCAAATTTAATAAGTTAAATAAAACCAAAAGACATTCCCAATTTAACCATAAAACAGTATATACACCATCAGGGTTTCCATATAGAAATTATACTAGCAAAAAAAATAGTAGTAAAATATGTAAACAAAATTTCAGATTTTTTTTTTTTTTTGACACAGGCAACTGTGACAATGCTAAAATACACTCTCTCTTCACATTTTAAGGTTTGCTTTTGTTGTCTGTTTCATTTTATTTTGTTCTTCACGAACATTCTCATTCCACATTAAGACCATAACAGAACTTCTGTTCCAGTCGTCCCATCAAACATACCATGATAAATATATCTGTGTGTATATATATATATATTATATTATTAAATTCCTTTTTCTTTATTTTTTTTTGTGTGTCACAGCAGCTTTATTTATTTTCTTTCATATAAAAGAGAAGGAAAAGGGAGAATAGGGCAAATGGAGAGACAGAGATGATCTGAAATGTCAAGCTACAAAATTAAAATATTACATATGAAAAACAGTTCTATGTCAAAAAACTATGTATTTTGCATTCTTTTACAAGCGTTTATCTTTTCTGACATTTATGGATCTTTTCACAAGTTGAACTCCAGTGGTGCCTTTCTGATCTCTTTATTAAGCTGATTTATTATTGTTGTTTTTTTTTGCATGCATTGCAATCAGTCACAGAACCAGAACCCAGAGGAAGGCTCCTTTATTTTTGCATGGTATATTCAGCTCAGAATGGTTAACCACTTTTTTAAGCATACTTTTTTTGAATCTCCCTTTACCCATGGTTTGGCTGTGCTAATGCATACCAAATGATATTCTCACATAAAGCCAGTGATGGATCAGAACAGACCCAAACCCATCTATTCTTCAGTTCAATTGCAAATACTGGAGCCAGATCCAAGGGAAACAGCTTTCCATGATAATTTTCTTCAGAACCACCCATCAGACACTTTCACTGCGTTGTTAGCAAACAATTCACGGAAAGACGACGCATTCTAGAGACAACACAACCAAATATGCAGAGTAAACACCATGGGTAGCTTTTGTGTTCATATATGGCAATAGTCTCTCTTTATTTATTACAGATTTTTTTTTTTCTGAGATTTCCTCTCAACTCATGTCCTAGTTATCCCCCCATACCGTTCCTCTCCACCCTTCCCTCCCACACCTAAAAGTAACCAAAAAAACTCAAACAAAAAACAACCCAAGAAACAAAATGAAACCAAACCAAAAAAACAATCTCCAAAATCATTTATTCCCCTCCTCCAATCTCGAAAAATTATACGTATGCTGGACACAGCCAGATCAGTTTGTTCAATTTTTTTTTTTTGTTTAATAATGTTTGCATTTTTTTCTTTTTCCTTCCTTCTTTTTTTTTTTTTAAATAAGTAAACTGAAAAATTATCGACACAGTCAGGGATCACGAACATTGTTAAAGACTCACTTGGAGATATGAAACAAGTAAGCCATGATGTCTTCTACCTTTGCAGAAAGTTCAGCGGAGGAGGAGATTTGGAGACGTCCAGGTTCACTAACAGGGCAGAGCTGTGCGCGCCACCTCCAGAATGCTAAGTGTGCTTTATAATACATTAGGGCAGAGTTTGCTGACTCCAAGTGATGACTGAGACATTAACAGTCACTGTTGAAATTTTTTTTCCCAATATTTTTTCCCACAAATGATATCTCCCAATCTCGTTCGCTGCAACGGTTCTGATATTTCAGTTAAATCTCATTAAGTATTTATATATTTATATAGAAATAAGTATTCTTTTTTACACATAATACTCTTTGTCCTTGTTTTTCTGTTTCTTGTGGCCGCTCTTTGAGCTCTGCTGCTTCTCCTTCACGAGCGTGCCGTTGCTCTGGGCTGAGTTGCTGATGTAGTTCCGCGTCTCGTCCACCTGATAGGACCCCTCGTCCCTGTTCCTGTACTTGTACATGGCATACAGGAGGATGAGGATGCAGAGGGCGGCAGCAGCCACAATGCCGACGACCATCCCCGTTGTGCTGCTCGACTCACGGACCACCTCTGAGGCCCCCGGAACCCGTCTGATTCCTGGCTCCGTGGGGTTTGCTGTGGGCACATTACGGAACATGGGGGAAGTGATTAGCGGGCTCTTCAGCTTTGTGCTGTCTAGCTCATAGGCAGTGGGCAACGGAAGCAAGACTATGTCAGGCTGGGGTTTGAGCTCACGGTTATTCATTTTGCCGGCTGGCAATTTGGGCACCATCCCAGTCGAGGACGAAGCTGTGGAGCGGATCAGCTCAGGGGACAAAGACGTGGTAGTAGTCCTACCAGTTTCGGAGACTTTGTTAGGTCTAAAGTCCTTGGATTCCCACTTGGGTGCGTGTGCTTTGTAGCCACCTTCGAAGATTGAAGTGGAAAGACTCTTATCTGTTACCAAGGAGAAGGTGGTGTAAAAATCTTCATCATCAGTAGGGGGTATGTTAGAGTCAAAGGTTTCCCCTGAGCCATACCCAGATATCACCAAGCCATCATCATCACAACCATCGCTGCCTTGGTCCGACAAGCAAGGTAACCCCGCCTCAGAGGTCATGGACAGGGAATCTTTGGTGGTCTCAATAATGGTGAGGAGGGGGCGAAAGGTAGGGGGAAGTGTAATGAAAGGTGCACGAGTAGCAATAGGAGGGATATCTAAAGGGTCTTCTACAAGTAGAGGGATAACTAATTCACCTCCTGGCATGGAAAAGAGAGAGAAAAAAAAGAAGATTAGTACATTTTAATGAAACAATGCACCACTTTCAATTTACTTCATTCAAGGGTGAGAGAGGATTTGGCCACTACGAAAAAGTGTCAGGATCAAGTTTCTCACTCTAACTGCACTACCGACATACTTCCCTGGGGCTGCCTTTTGTTCTTCCCTCCCACCCTGCTTTGACATTGGTAAACTGCATTTTCCATTTCTTCCCTCTTTTAGCCTATGCTAGGGATGTACAGTGAAATAGTCTGAATTTTCAGGGCCCATTTATTTTTATTTTTGAAGATACTCTCAAGTGACTCTGTGGACATCTATTTTTGGTGGTGATCTTTCTCAAGCATTTGGTTACAATACTGTTTAAATGAATTATTTTAGACTTCCATAGAGCAGTGTTCTCCTAGATGGATTTTGCAACTCATCTTGTCAGGTTTTTTTCCTCTGATTCCTTTTATTTGAAAAAACATTGGTGTTTCTTCTCTGACAGTCAAGTCTGCTCACCTTTTGTAGCAGTTTATAAAGGCCTTTCCCATTCCTCCGTTTCTTCTTGATTGTTGCCAGTTTTTCAGATTGTGGGAAAGTTCATGAAAGTGAGGGATGGAATAAGGACCAAGTACTTACTGGGGTCCATGAAGGTACAGAGCTCTATTCAAAGCTTGTTCATCTCTTTTTAATCTTTCTTTACCATTCTGTTTGACACTAGGAATGCCCCTTTCCTTGTATCTCTTTGGGCTACTAATGCCATATCGTCTTCATCTTTGGTCCTTGATATTCTTTTACTATAATCTGATTGTAAAAATTAAGAGAATTTATTGTGATTGATGATATAGCTCAGTAAGGACTCTGATGACCCAAATGAGCACTTAAGTTCAGGAGTGTACTGCAGAAGTTATTTTCACACCTATTGTTAGTTCTTGATATGCATATAGTTGGAGCCAGCACTAATATTTCCTAACATGATGACTACCTGCCCACAGAGAAAATAGACTAGTCATTTACTTTTGAAGTAGAACAACAAAGCTATAGCTCTAACATTTTTACCTTACAACAGTATAAGCTGCAACTGAAACAAGAAAATCAGTGCATCATTTCTAAGATTGGAGTTCTGAACAGCAATATTGCTACTTTTAGGGTAGTAGTCCTGTTTTGTCTGTATATTGCAATACGACTGAACTTCTACTTTTGAGCCTATGGGTAATTAACATTTCACTGCTTTATTCTCATGTGGAGGCATAATTAATTTGTCTAACTCATTTGGTTCAGATTACACAGTCTTCTGATGACATGCAGGTCACCAACAGTTTTTTAGGATGAGCCATATTGCTTTTGAAAGTTTGTGTATAAATTCTCCCCTGGGTAATTTTTCTTTGGCCAATTGATTAAGTTAGCTACTTTAAATATAAACTGGGAGAGTTCATCTGACACCGTGAGTAGGCATCTATATTTGTTGGAAGGAGTGCAACTCGGGAAGAAGCATTTCTAAGGCATAGGAAATTTTGATTTATACTCACCATTGCTTAAAGAAAGATATGCAAAAGGAATTTTAGCTTCTAAATTAATAGTTTTGACTTTTACTTATATGTTAGTAACTGCTTATGAAGAGTTTGGCACTGCTACAGTGCTGAATGGCATCAGGGTCAAAATTCTGCTCTTTTCTATCTATGCTATACATGATGCGTGCTTGTTTCCCATGGAATACTGCCAGTAATGTTCATGGGAGTTCCATAAAGAATATGGGCTAAAATCATAATCCCTTCTAAATATACTTGGAGAGCAATACATTTGAACAAATTACAAACTGAAGATAGCAATATACTGGGAAAGGTACTTAACAGTTTGATTAAATCTGGATAGCTGTACTCGCAATATGGCTCATTCTTATCCTTAATGAGAAACTAAGTGGTGACACAGTTTAATCAAATGAAACAGTCAGACTTATCTCAGAGCTACCAGGGTAGAAATTAGGCCAAAATAAGAAATGTGGTACTTTGCGTACTTTGATGAAAAGTTAGTTTTAAGCTAAGACACAATGCGCCAATTTGAATAGGTTGTTTAGTTTTCTGAGCTTCCTCAGCACCTTCATACCACTTTTGTAGTTTTGAAGATGAAGAAATAAGTATCATACGTGTAAAAAAAATGCTAATCTCTTCAAACTACATCTTAAAAAAAAAATGTGTAAAAAGCAGAAAGTGTAGTCTGTCAAATGGCTACATGGCATTTTGTGTTCATGCATCTGAGCTGTTCTCTGTGCAATGTAGATACTAGAGCATATAATATGATTTATATACATCCAGAAGCCCTATCCATGGCCAGAGGAGGTCATCTATAATCTATGCAAGCAAGTAGTCTCAGGATAACCTTGGAGTATTCCTCAGAAAGATAATCTGCGAGTCCAGTAAAAAATGAATAAAATAATAGTATCTATGTGTGCATTGCATTAAATTGCATGAGTGAGGAGTTTAAGTTCCAGAAAGTCAGGGATAGTTAGTGTTGCTTTAAATGATTTTTTTTAAGATCAATATTTCGTTGTAAAAAAATTGTATTCAGCTGTGATTTTCATTCACCATCTGTAACACCCAATTGGAAAAAAACTTTGTTTAGCAGCTTTTAATTGCTCATCTAGAGCTTTGAAGTGCCTTTATTCTTAAAATCTATTATATTGGTGCTCAGCATCAGCATGCAGGTGACGTGCCACCCACTGGGGCAGTATTTTGGGCAGTTTTTTTCCAAAGAGAAATTCCATTGGTCCCATTAATGATTCATTTTCTTGAAGGACTCTGAAATATCTTATATTTAATAGGAAGACCTTTCTTTTGCCCCAGTAACCCTTGACTTTAGAACTCCTAGTTCTACAGATTTTTTGCTGTCAAGGACTTGAGCCAATGGTCAAGACTACTGCAACTATAAAACCAAGCACAGTGTTGTGAAATGTTAAGAAACGTTGACAGAGTTGCTATGGTAAGTGAGGTTTCACATAAATGATTTAGAGCAGATTGCAGTTTTTTGATCCCAGCAAGTCTATTGGGTGGAAGACAATAGGACAGACTCAGGAATGAGTTTTACAAAGTTTTAATCTATCTCACAATGTATGTGAGAAGAGAAATAACTTTCATAACAGGAAGACTGGCTTAACTTTGATTTCCCATATAATTATTTAATCTCATCTGTAGCTTTACTCCAAATTGTCCAATGATCCATACTATGTTTACCTATATACTAAAGAAATACACTATGTCTGTCATTAGGAATCAATTCTCCATCAAGGAGTTAATTTGTTGCATTTACTTAAGACAACAACATACTTTTGGGGAGTATTAGGGAGATGCCTGCAAGAGTGGTAATGATGCTTTGAATTTTTTACTTTTCTTTCTGTCTGTGATGGAAGAAACTGTGAAACTGAAAAGAGAAAAAAAAAAAAAAAAAGCAAGCTGTGAGGGAGAAGGTAAGTCTAGGTATCAAGTCTGACTTGTTTTATTGTTATGCTAGACATCTATGTAAAACTCACAGGAAGCTAGAAGTTGTAGTCCTAACAGGATGCAAGCTTCTTGTAGTACGTGATTTACAGAGGAGTCAAAATATCCTTTAAAATGTCATGATAAAAATGCCACTGAGATAACAGGGAATGTAATGTGATCACTAGTATCTATGAAGGGGAGCAAGCACAAACTGTTATATCATACCTACAAAGAACTCCACTGCTGGTACTACATTGCTACCCATAAGAGACAGAATGGGGAGGCTGATGCCAGGCAGATGACGTGTGTGGGGGGTCTGGGGGGTGGGGTGGGGTACCATCTTTCACAAAATGACCTCAGGAAAGTGCCTAGAGCCAGTGGTCCTTTGCTGGAGAAGTGGTGCTCCTTGCTCAGGGCCTCAAGTTGGTTTAAAGGTAAGCACTGAAAGATTTAAAAGACAAAATGCTACTTGCTTGTCGAGAATATTTTACGTGGGATTTGGATCCTGAAAGGCTTGCCATGGAAGGCAAGAGCTTTAAATATTCAGATCTCTAGAAAAAAACTGAGAAGGAAAAAGCTGAAAAAACCTTACATGCCAATTTGGAAGGGAAATACATTTGAGATGGGTTTTATGTTTGTATTTTCCTATCTGAAGTTTTTATTTTCTCAACATCAAAAATAACTCTTTGCATCCTTGATTAAAAGTTGAGTTTAATTTCCAAATTATTCTTTGCTTAAAATAAAAAAAATGGCAAGGCTGCCACCCAGTGTGGGCCATGGCTTTAAAACAAATATTCATATGAGACCTAGAATCTGTTTGTGGATTATATAGGCTGTTTCCTGTTAGTTACAAGGCTTCTTTCACCCCTCCCCTTTTTTTTTTTTCTGTTGGCTGTTAAGCACCAGTTCATGTTCACTGGTATGTTGCAAGTTCAGGGTTACTTTAGCAGTTGAAAGATTTCACAAAAATTTTCCAGATTTATTTTTCATCTACTCTGCTTTCTCTCCTAGGCAAGGAATAGATGTTTCCTAAACAGAAATACAGTTTTAAAAAAGCTTCTGTTGACAACACAATGTCAAAGAATTAAACAAAAGGGAAACAGATAAAATGGTTTCTTCTGCAGTGATATAGATGCAAAATCAGTTTGCCTATCAACAGTACAGTTGCAAAAATATTACAGAACAGCAAACTGGAAGCAGCACTGAGAGAACTGAGGTTTGTGAGGTGGAAAACCTTACACCAAGCAGCCTGATGCTCTGTGCTTGGCCTTCTCATTCCATGAAGCAAATAGAGTGTGCACATATTCTTTACAAGTTAGCCTTTAAATATAGAACATATACTATTTTCATGGAGTTGTGCTTTTCTTTAAACTACCAAGGTCATTTGGGATATAAAAGGTCTACTTCAGCCTTGGAGCTGCCCTGCATTTGCTTTATAAGCGTATTTATAGATATATAATTCATACCTCTGGAGCTGATCTCCAGTAAGAGTTCTCTGTCACTGGAAAAGACAGAGTGTTAAAAATTTAAGAGAAGCCTTACTGTGAGGATGTTGTGGCCAAGTCATGAATTTAGAGGGCACCAAAAAAAAAGAAGAAAAAAAAAAAAAAAGAATTAAAAAATCCTGAAAAACTGTAGCAGCTGCCAGTTTTCATCTTTGAGCTACAACTGCTTCACTGGAGTCTCAGGCATCAAACTGATACAGACAAAAAGCACACAAAAATGAAGCCTGAAAGATTCATCTTCTCCTGATGATAAGGGACATACCCTTATCATCTCTCTTTTCCAGCTGTGGTTGAAGAACTTTTAAATGCCATCCATAAAAGCTGCACAATTCATCCATTTCTGCAGGTACTTGAGATTCTGCATCCAAAGATTGTCCTTTTTGTTTTATTTCTTAGGCAGTTCTCTCGAAGTTTGGCTCCAGTTTCAGTATGAAATACTTGCTGCAGAAAAGAAATCCTTACCTTTTTTTTCCCCTCTGTGTCAACACAATAATTCCTTATTAAATGACTGAGTTAATAAATTTCAGTCTGTTGGTGTTTTAGTTAATTCTCCTTTGAGTCCTCCGAGAATAAAAAAGGGAAATTATTCAGAACATAGTCTGATTCACGGGAAAGATGATGCTAACATGAAACCTAGTAGATGAACATTCTTAATATTTTCTACTCTTTGCAGTCTGATTTAATTGCAATCAACAATTGCAATTGACAGAGAAAGCCATTGTTTCCATAACGGAATACTGCAACTTTTCCTCTCAAATATCTACTTTTCCTTTCAGAGAATATGTAGTCCTCTAAGTGACTAGATAAAACTGTACTTTATCTGGTGGAGTTGGTTGAAAAGCATTTCCTAAGCCCCCAGCTATATTAAAAGACATTGGTTATTGCAGTACGTCCCAATACATGGCTCACGAGCAACAGGAAGGTACAGAATTTGAGAGGTCATGAATTCCAAGTTAATGCTCGGCTGTGTTTCATTGCTGTAAATTCCTGGTCACCTTCATGCAGTTTCAGTGAAACAGATACTAATATGTTCCAGAGCGTACCTGGCATCATGTCTGTGGGCAGGAATCTAGAGCAAAACCAAGTATTTCAGTGCCCAGAAACTGAGCTGCTCTGAACCAATTGAAACACGCTCTCTTCCATCTTCCATTGTAACTTTACATTTTTATGATTAATTGTTGACAGCTTCCTACTCAGAATAATTTTTGTTCTGTTTTCAGAATCAGTTGTTCGAAGGACTTGATGGTTGAACATCAGACACCTACTGCATTACTATGAAGGAATGGTGAAAACGTGCTTATAAGAAGATACAGCTATTTCTTACATTTACTCATTTTTTAAAAGAAGTTAATCCAAATCTGTTTTGAAGCATGACAATTTTTGAGGTTCAGGGTGTGACTTTCAGTAGGAAAACATGTGCCAAATGTACAATTTCTGGATGATAATGGCAACCCTGACACCAGTCATACTATGATGGGTGTGTTTACCTGGTAAGAGTGCACTTGAGAGTATCATTTTGACTACATCAGGCAGGTAATCAGCAATGAAGAAAACTGATTCAAATAAAACACTTCCATGAGAATAAAGTGGCAATGATTAAAAGCTGCAGTAGGAGGACCATGAAAGCTATCAAAATGCTAAAGAAGCCTCACTGCTTTTTGCTTGACATGAAGGCTACACCACCAGGCTACATAAAGTTTAAGTAGCATTAAGGGAAATAGTATTACTGGTGATTCATTTGGGGAAAGGGGAAAGAAAGCTCTAGAGAGGGACTGAGAAAGAACAGGAGAAAACAACCACAGGCTCCTTCACTCCCGCCTATGCACAATACAATCTGGTAATCGACAATAAACAAAGAGCACATAACATAAAGCAAATACAAATTGATTAAAAAAATAAATAAATGAACTTATACATTTTTCCTAAACCAAAACCTTATACTAGAAAATAAAGATGTCACAGCAACAAGATCAGAAAAAATAAAACATAACAAGTCATTCACTTTATCAGCAAAAGAAAGATTAAAACCTACGAGAACTGAAAAAAAAGGTGAAAATCAAAACCATTATTACCTTAAAAACAAAAATCAAAAATACATAAAAATATTTAGAAAGCATACCACATTGATTTCATAACAGTCAACTTACATCAACAAATTGCCCGCATGTTTTTTGGCATGAAAGGAAAAATTTACAAAAGAAAGTTGTGTAAGAATGCTCTTGGACAAGTAGCATTGCCACATTCTTGTAACTCGCTTTTTTTCATTGTCGCTTCTTAAAAACTTTTTTAGCAAAATGTTTATTATGTCTTTTTTAATATAATTGTTTTACAACAAAGGGCGATACAGGGAGGCAACAACACATACATCCACACCACATAACATGAAAAGAAAAAAATCTTGCACCTTAACAAATTTGAACTTGTTTTTTTTCTGCTGTTTTTTTGGTTGTATTTTTTTTTTCTATCATATGTAAAGTTGTTAGCATATTACAGTTGAAAAATCCTGTACATTTCATAGAATTTACTTTTGCTTCTTTGCATATCTACATATATAATGTTTTTTGAAAAGCAAAGTTTGTTGCTTTTTTGCCTTTTTGGTCAATTTGATATATATTTTTTTAAACATTTTCTTTTTTTCTATAATTTTTGTGTGTGTGTGTTTTAAGGAATGGATGACTGCACATAAAATTTTAACAATGCTAAAGAAAGGGGTGGTGGAGGGGAACTTATGGGAAGAAAAAATGCCTAGGGTGGATGGAGTGGGAGTATGAAAATCTATGAGTGTACTACACAGGAGATGAAGATGATGGGAGTGAATGTGTAAGTCAGTTGCCATGTCCATGTAAGGGCGGTACGGAGTGATCTAGCAGCATTAGAGCTTCTGGCTGTAAGGAAGGGATGGGCAATATACAAAAACAAATGAGCATATTCATGCCCATCAACAAAAAGAAAGAACAGAACTCTAACATTGACAATCTCACAAACCCTAAGCTGCAACTTCTTCAACATGCAAGTTACAAAAGATTAATAATTATAGTATTAATATTTACATTTTCATTAAAGGTTCTCAAATTATAAAAACAGTTAAAACTTTTCCCTACTAAAAATAGCAGCAAAATTACATAAACTAATAATAATAATAATAATAATAATAACCAGAGAGTAAAACAAAAAAAACCAAGGAAACTAGTTTTATGCATTGGAATTAGAACAACTTCATCTGTAGCTACCCACAGCCTCCTTCTTCTAAGAATCACCTTTTCTGGTCCACCAAATTGACATCAGTATTCTCAATAATTTGTGATAATCGTTTCTTGAGCACATCAAATCACTGTTTCGTACGTATAGACTGTGCTGGCACACCCCTTCCCCACTCTCAAATTAGATTGCTTTGGTATTCAGATTCTCTGGAGAATCTAAAAAATGCAGCTGTAGGATTCTGCCAGTGAAGTAGTTCCTTATTTAAAGAGGGAAATAGAGGGAAAAATTGCAGAAAACAATTCATAACTCTTTTGTTTCTTTTTCATTATTAGATTGGAACAAACCAAATCTAAGATAGAAATTCAACCATTGAAAAGAAATACATCAAAATATAACTATGTAGAGATATACTAAAAAAAAAAGCAAAAAAAAATTAAATAGAGCACTTTGTTCCCAGGAAGAAGGGAGATAAGAACAATTGTGGGGTCTTAAAATTTTATTTTTAAAGAAGAAAATATTCCACACACTTTCAAAGATGAACACACCAGATGCACACATTGAAAGGAACAGACAAAGCAGTCTAGGGACACTTTCAAAAAAATTTTTTTTTTTTTTTTTTTTTTTTTAAGAATTGGATTCACTTCCCTTCCTTCCCCCTCCCAAATTTTTCAATTGTTGGTGAAAAACCCCACTGCCCTCCAGTGTTGCTTTTTTTTTTAATAGATCTTTTTTTTTTTTTAAATCACTTCTTTTAAAAATAAACATGGAGAGGAAAAAAAAAGGGCGTGCAGTCTGGATGTACATCATAAATAGACATAGAAAAAGATAGAAGAAATTGGCTGAGATCGACAAATGGATTATATAATAGCTTAATTTTACTGTAGGATGTTAATAATAATGCATGCTTAAAGTAAGTTGCATTTAGGGAAAGTAGAAAAACAGA
>NW_008616511.1:0-339 GCF_000691845.1 Merops nubicus
CCCAGGACCCCGCTCCAGGGGGTCACCCTGCCCACCAGGGACCTGCCACCGCACGCTGTCCCACCAGTGTGTCCCATCCCTGCCACCCTGTCCCGTCCATGCCAACCTGTTCCCTCTCTGCCACCACGTCCCGCTCCCACACCTCACACCGGCGGTGACGCCACATCCCCTTCCAGCACCATGTTCCCTCCCTGCCGCCATGTCCCATCCCAAACATCTGCACTGTCCCTGTCACCCCATCCCATCCCTGTCACCCCATCCCATCCCTGTCACCCCATCCCATCCCTGCCACCCTGTCCCGTCCCTGCCACCCCATCCCATCCCTGCCACCCCATCCCA
>NW_008616511.1:669-985 GCF_000691845.1 Merops nubicus
CCCTGCCCCCCCATCCTATCAGTGCCACCACGTGCCATCTGTGCCACCGCCTCCCACCCCTGGACCATGTGCCCAGTGCCACCGGGTCCGTCCCTGTCCCGTGTCCCTCCCGTGGCCGGTGCTGGTCCCCGTCCCGCTCACCTGGGGAGGAGTGTTCGGAGAGCTGGAAGAGCATGGCTGGCGTGGGCCTCCGCCGGCGGATCTGGGGCGCAGGGGGGTGTCACTGCTGGGGACACCCCTGTCCCTGTCCCCGTCCCGCGCCCCGAGGCGTGTGCGTGTGTCTGCGTGTGAGCGTGGGTGCGGGCAGGGAGCTGTG
>NW_008616512.1:0-455 GCF_000691845.1 Merops nubicus
TTGTTGAAATCATTCAGGATGTGTTCAAATATCTGTAGAGTACAGAATAATAGTGATGTCTTAAAACTTGGTAGTTGGAGGTCTTCCAGAGCTTGTAGAAATTGTTCTATATTGCTCTGGAAAGTAAAGATCTTCTGTCAGTTCCTAGTTAACACTTCTCCATTCACGGTCTTCACATTTCTGACAAACTGGTAAGAAAAGTGGTAAATCAGAGTCTGATGTTACCATACTGGGTAGTTTGTCACTGGCAGAATGATGGCCAAGTGAATTGACAAGTTGTATCACTGGCATGAAATTTGTAAAAGAGGAATTACTGCAGGAGTGGTGTGCTGGAAATGTTTTGCTGCTCTAGGAAGGAAACAAAGATAACTCAGAAACAAAGATAGCCTCAATAGCATATATTCATTGACAGTAAACAAGATAGCCTCAATAGCATATATTCATTGACAGTAAAC
>NW_008616513.1:0-1305 GCF_000691845.1 Merops nubicus
ACCAGTACGGACCAGTATAGCACCAGTATGAGACCAGTATGGGACCAGTATCACCAGTACGGGACCAGTATCACCGGTATGGGACCAGTATGGGACCAGTATGGGACCAGTGTCACCAGTATGGGACCAGTATGGGACCAGTGCCACCAGTACGGGACCAGTATCACCAGTACGGGACCAGTATCACCAGTATGGGACCAGTATAGCACCAGTATGGGACCAGTACGGGACCAGTATGGGACCAGTACGGACCAGTATGGGCCCAGTGTCACCAGTATGGGACCAGTATGGGACCAGTGCGGACCAGGATGGGACCAGTGTCACCAGTATAGCACCAGTATGGGACCAGTACGGGACCAGTATGGGACCAGTACGGACCAGTATGGGACCAGTACGAACCTGTATGGGACCAGTGCGGACCAGTATGGGATCAGTACAGGACCAGTACGGGACCAGTATGGGACCAGTGGCACCAGTACGGGACCAGTACGGGACCAGTATTACCAGTACGGGACCAGTATGGCACCAGTATGGCACCAGTATGGCACCAGTATGGGACCAGTATAGCACCAGTATGGGACCAGTATGGGACCAGTATGGGACCAGTGTCACCAGTATGGCACCAGTACGGGACCAGTATCACCAATATGGCACCAGTATGGGACCAGTAACACCAGTATGGCACCAGTACGGGACCAGTGTCACCAGTACAGAGCCCAGTATGGGACCAGTATGAAACCAGTATAACCAGTATGGATCCCAGTACGGCCAGTATGGGATCCCAGTACAGCCAGCATGGATGCCAGTATAACCAATAAAGGATCCCAGTATAACCAATACGGGATCCCAGTATAACCAGTATGACCAGTATGGATCCCAGTATAACCAATACAGGACCCCAGTATAACCAGTATGGCCAGTATGGATCCCAGTACAACCAATATGACCAGTATGGTCTCCCAGTATGGCCAGTATAACTAATACCACTCCCAGTATGACCAGTATAACCAGTATAGGCTCCCAGTATGGCCAGCATGGGTTCCCAGTATAACCAGGAATGGTTCCCAGTATAACCAGCATGGCCAGTATGGGATCCCAGTACAACCAGTATGGCCATTATGGGCTCCCAGTGCTCCCAGTATGACCACTGCACCTCCCCCAGTGCTCCTAGTATGACGAGTAGGGCACCCCCAGTCCCCCGGAGTCCCTCCCAGTATGACCAGTATAGCCCCTCCAGTGCTCCCAGTATGGCCAGGACAGGCCTCGATGCTCCCAGTACAGCCCCCAGCTCCTCCCAGTGCTCCC
>NW_008616514.1:0-384 GCF_000691845.1 Merops nubicus
GGCGGAGCACGTCTCTCCCCGCGCCTCAAGCGCTCTCTCTCCTCCTCCTCTTTCCCCTCCACCTCGCCGCCTCCTCCAAGCTCAACGTCCCCAAGGTGCTGCTGCCCTTCCCCCCGCGGCACCTTCACGGGTAACCCCTGAGGGGAAAGGCCGGGCGGGACAAACCGCCGCTGGGTCTGGCGGGGAAAGTTGCTGGAGAGGCGCTGGGACTGGAGGCCCGGGGTGATATGGGGTAAGCATAATAATAGATAGAAAATAATGATTAATTATACATATTAAGAATTTTAGAGCGTAGAATATAGTATCATGTAGCTTAAGAGGAAAAGAGACAGCTAACAGATGGAAAAGTTTGCTTTCTCTTGCTAGCAAGGACTTATTTACCGC
>NW_008616515.1:0-908 GCF_000691845.1 Merops nubicus
TCCCAGGCCCTTGGCAAGGGGACACGCGTGTGCAGGGAACCCGCCCTTCCTGCAGCGCGGCGCCCGCGCTTCTCTCGCCCTCAGGAAAGGCTCAAAACACACCTTTAGCTTCATCCTCCCTTATCCAGTAGTGCACCTAAACGGCCGGGAACCCTCTCGCTCGGGTTCCCCGTTTTCTACCCTGCGTTTTCCCCAGTGCACCCGGCAGCGTTTTCAACCCTGCTGCGCAAAGGTGTAAAAAAAAAAAAAAAAACAAACACCAAACATGCCGGAGAACAGCATCACGTACGTGTTTCGAGTGAAATGCTGCACCGACATTTTGTAGGAGAGAGTTTTGCAAGCACTTTGAGCCGTGAAGCTTAAATATAACACCTCAGATTATTGAAGGTCCGATTTATTCTGAAAATTTAAGAAGGAGATGGCCAGATCTACCGCGGAAATTAACTCAGCTTTAAGACTCTAATATCTACCACTGCTCCCGGCTATCTCCACGATCACTGGTAGGCAGACCGAGCCCCACAGGGACTGCTAGCTGACTCCCTGCAGGGTCTGCTGGGCAAGGGTATCTCACCCGTATCTTTCTGCCCATATAGGCAAGTAAATATATACATAGAGAGCAAGTGAATACTTTTTTATTTTCCATGTGACAGGAGATGAAAAATCCTAACAGACGTACAAAGCAGAAGACGAGGCATGACGAAAAAGCAATTCTTTCCAAAAAGGTGAGTCGTTACTATTTATTGAATTCTTATTGCGAGATGAGCATTAAAGTTCTCGGCTTTGAGTCATCCTATCTCAGTTGGTTAGAATAAAGTCAAGGGTTGCTAAGAATAAAACCTCTGTGTTGCGGCCGTCACAGACTTTCGCCTTTCCATAAAGGCGAGAGGAACCGTTGCGGGGCGACGGGC
>NW_008616516.1:0-2183 GCF_000691845.1 Merops nubicus
GGACCCCTCGTCAGCTGGAGGTGGGAGCGATGCTGGAGCCGGAGCTGCGGTGCCCGAGGTCGGCGGGGGCAGAGGGATGGATTTGCTCCCAGGCAATCTGGGAGGTGCCCCCACTTGCTCTTGGGAGCTGCACCCCCTCCTTTTTTTTTGGGCTGGTCCTTCTCCTCCTGAACAGGTGTTCCTGTACTGGTTTGGGTGGAGAATTCCAGCCCCAAATGGAGAGAACGGGGCACACCCTGCAGGGCAGAGGGGTGTAGCTGGCCCCCGCAGTGTCCCCCTGAGGCGGGAACACCCTGCACCTGGCACCCAAACGTGCAAACCCCCTCATAGCTCAGCCTTCCCCGTGGGCTTCCTTAGGGCTGGAGGTGGGAGACAGGGGGGCTGGTGGCCACCTGGGTGGTGATGGCCAGGCCCATGCTGTCACCACGGCTCACCCCACGCTCCCGAGCCTGCGGCCGTGGCCTGGGCAAAGCTGTTTGTGCAATAGAGACACACCAAAGCTCTTCTGTTTCCACCTCTTTTCTGTGTGGGTGGGGAGGGACTGGGGATAATCCTGGTGGGGGGCTCATGCTGCTGCTCTGCTGCCTGTGTGCACAGCAAATGTCCCCCCGGGAGCCCCACAGGGGCCAGAAGAGCCTCACGAGGCTGAAGTCAGACCCACACCCCTGCAGATGAGCAACAAGGGCAAGCGCTGGGGCCCTGTGGGTGCAAAACCTGCTTGCAAAAAATACTCCTTTGGCAAAGGAGAAACAAATTCCCCCCCTGGACCACTGCCTCCCACAGAGAGCTGCGGGGTGAGGAGCAACCTGGCACCATGGGCACAGAGCGGCGAGGCGGGTACACAACGAGGGGGACAGACCTGATTTTTAATTTGATTTCAAAGAGGGGGGTGCAGGGTGTTACAGGCGGTGTGAACACCTCGGGAATCTCCAGTAAGAAGTCCTGGGGGGAAAGGAAAGTCAAGTCCAGGCAACCAGGGTGCTCGGCAGGGCAGGAGGAGGAGAGAGGCATCCTCGATGGGGCTGGACCGACCCAGGCATCGCCTCCCACGGCAGTGGGGCAGGAGCTGGCACTGCCCTGGGCACAGTGGGGGGACAGCCTCACCCTGTGGGGACACCCCGAGCCCAGGCTCAGGGGCAGGTTGGTTGTAGCAGTGCCAGGGTGGCGTTGGGCGAGTGGTACTAAGGGGGTACCACTAACACTGTACTAAGGGGGTGAGCCGGGCAAGGTGCAGGGGGGGCTGTAGCTGCTGCTGTGTCCTGCCTGCTGTGCCCCACGAGCCTGGCCATGCACTGACCTCCATGCCCTGCTGCACCCGGGGGGCTCCACTGCCCCCTGCCCCCACCTGCACCTGGCGGGCACCTCCTGGGGTCTCGGGAGAGGAGCTCTTTGTACCCCTCATCTCCTCGGGAGCGGGGATGTGCTGTCGAAGCAGTGAGAATTATTATTACTAATATAACTTTCTCTTGTCTATAAAGTACAATAGAGTATAACAATGATATTTATAACATTTTTCTTCTCTCCCCCCCCCCCCACAACGCTATAAAAACCTGTAACTAATTGTGCTATAAACCGCAGGCTACAGAGTTGTAACAAACAATGTATTGGCTTCATCGTTGATATGTGTACGTCGGAGCACTTCAGAAATGTTTTATTTTTGAGCATTTACCAAGGAGTTTCCTTCTCAGACCACTCGGAGGGATAAAGGTAGCCAGAGACAGGTGGTGTGTTAGTGAATCCTGCCCAGGTGAGGCTGGGGAGGGTTGAAGGCGAGGGATGGTGGCGAGTGCCACCCTCTGAGCTGGACCCGTGTCCCCCCGTCACCTTTCCTCAGTTTTTTTTTCCTTATTGTTTTTTGGAGCAAGGGGAACAGGTTTTGGTTCCCAAAGCAGCAGGAGAGGAGGAGCAGGGTGACCCCCAGCCCTGCCCTGGGCAGCCCATAGCCTGGCAGCAGGGTGGGGTGGGGGAACGCACCGTGCTGGAGCTCTGCTGGACCTACTCCTAGTAGGAAGTGTTACCAAGAGCACAGAGGTGCTGCCCGGAGCCCAGATCCCATCCTCGGGGGGCAGATTTGGGCTGGTGGCCCTCTGCTCTGCTGCCCAGAGTAGTGCTGAATTCCTGCACCCCCCCTTACACCAGACACCACCGAGCTGGCTCAGCCAGAGCACGGACCAGGCTCAGAC
>NW_008616517.1:0-231 GCF_000691845.1 Merops nubicus
AAGCTCGCTCTGCGAGCTCTAACTTTATCTGCAACCATAGGCTCTTATCAAAAACATCCTGCGTGGTCAAAACCAACCCCTGAGCCATCATCCATAGGATGCATGCTCTGGCAAGGCTTGAGTCCAGCTTCAAGCCTGTCCCTGAAGCTAAAGCTTTCAGTACCTTAACGACACGCTTTGTGTCTGACATCGGCTGGGCAGCGCCCGCGCCCCCACAGCGCCCCCACAACA
>NW_008616517.1:313-12082 GCF_000691845.1 Merops nubicus
GTTGGGTACCGTCACAGGCTTCAATGTGAAGGATGCTGCAAATGGCGTTTATTGCGTCGCTGCAATTGCTTATATATCACAAGCCACACCCACAAGGCCCCTCATGGGCAGTCTGAGCTTTCCGTTACATCGCGAGATCTTCCGCACGCCGATCCCTGCCTAGGGCGGGCTCTGCTCACCACAACATGTAACTGTTTAAGAGATAAATCTTTGAATACTTTTTTTGTCACCCTGCATGAAATTTTGTATCCCATTTCTAGATACTAAACTCTTCCAAAGCCCTGTACAGGGAGCTAAGTAATCATGTAACATAATTTGTGGACTCAACAATCAGGAAACCCATCTCTCTCACCTAAAGAAATCACCACCTTACTGAACTCGAGTATATGGCTCATTTTCTCTGGTATTCTCAGTCTATAGGAATAGGTCCAGCAGTTTTTTTTGGTAGAAGATGATGACAGAATATATGTTGACAAGGGAAAGTCTAAAGCACAAATGTTTAACTCAGGCCCTAAAAACTGGAGGAATTTAAAGCCTGAGAGTAGTGTTCCTGCCTTAGACTACTTTCTAGCTAATTATCATGAAAGAACTCCATGACTAAATGTTGGTGGGTTTTTTTGGTTTTGGTTTTGGTTTTGGTTTTTTTTTTTTTTTTTTTTTTTTTTTCTGGAAGCTTAGCTTCATCCTTCAAGACTTCTGTAGCAAAGCCTTCCAAAATAAACTCTTCAGTACTAGCTTTTGATTTGCTCTAAAATTCTCAGTCTTCATTTTTAGTAAATATTATCTTATTTATGTGTTAGAAGATAAGAATTTAATGATCTGTGTTCTCTGAACCATTCATTCATTTGTAAGCTTGTCATATCTTCTCTGGTTTTGGTTTGGTTTTTTTTTTGTAACACAAGCATTGACAGCTCCTTCAGTTTTTCTTAATATAGGAGTTTCTCTGTGCCTCTGACTGTTCCCCTTACTCATATGTAAGCCTCCTCAGCTTCTGCAGTATTTTTGATGTATGTGACTAATAATACTCAGCTGATACTTCATTATTATGTACCTAAAAATAGTAATCAGCTATTTATATTTTATGTATTGTTTAATAATTATAAAAGTTATTATATACAATATTAATATGCACTTAATATAATTTAAGACAAATAATTGCAGTAAACAGAAAACACACTGCATAATGCATAATATGAATAATATTGTGCACATTATTTACCATAAGAGCTCTTTTCCATAACTTCTTACTCAGTTTACTGTATGACAGATTTTAATTTTATATTTGGTTTCCTTTTTCTGTTTCTGTTTTCATTTGATGTTTTTCACTTGCAGTAAGATTTTTACTCACATTTGGAAGAAACAAAGGGATGAAGCAAAATATAAGAATAAGGAACATACAGAGAGAGGACTTTGGGACTGCAGGACAGCCTGAGTAAACAGTAAAAATCTAGATGATTTAAAACATTGCAGAAAATTGGCACTGCCACAGCTAGGACACTGAGACAAGATAATACTGTGTAAAGAACTGAGCAATCCTGAGGGACTGAAGGAGTTGCAGCAGTCAAGGGATAGCAAGAATTAAATTACCAGAATCTAGCTCCTTCATGACAGATGAGAAAATTTTGTGGGTTTCATATGCTGAAGTAGATTCTAAGACAATGTCTAATTTTTACATAGTGAATATATATGTAAGGCTATCACAAAAAAGGACTCATAGAATACTTTGAGTTGGAAAGGACCTCAAAAAGTAATTTAGCCTTCTCTTCTCCAGGCTTAACAACCCTGTTCCTCTCAGCCTGTGCTCATAAGAAAGGTGCTCCAGCCCTCTGATCATTTTTGTGGCTCTTCTCTGGGCCCTTTCTAACAGGTCCATGTCTTTCTTGTGCTGGGGGCTTCAGAGCTGGACACAGGACTCCAGGTGAGGTCTCACCAGGGCAGAGTAGAGTGGCAGGATCACCTCTCTCCATCTGCTGGCCACGATTCTTCTGATGCCGCCCAGTACATGATGGGCCTCCTGGGCTGCAAGCACACATTGTTGGCTCATGTCCAGCTTTTCACCCACCAGTACTTCCAAGTCCTTTTCTGCAGGGCTGCTAACTGTCCTTACATGTTAGCTACATATATAGAATAAGAAACCTTCGGGTCTATTAAATGTTGTGGCTGGTAACAGTTTAAAAAGCTTGAAAGAAAAATTGGAAAAAGAAAACCTCAAGGAAGACAATACTCAGACTGTTAGATACAAAGGTAACACTGGCTCTGCACTAAAAAATTTTGCAAGTATGACAGGCTATTGGGGAAGTGTTGACATGTTTGTTATCTTCACTCTTCCCTAGGTATCTGTAGCAAGCAGCTATCAGAGAGAGCGTATGAACTGCAAAGATCTTTGAATTGATTTATATAGTCATCTTTTATATTTATTTCCTCTGTTGGATGAAGAAGTTTGTGCCCTGAATCTAAAATTTGTAGTCCTCTGTACTGGATCTCACTGGGACAGAATTAATGTTCTTAATGCTTGTATAGTGGCGTGTTTTGGATATGAGATTAAAACAGTTTGATAGCACATCAATATTTTTTCTATCGCTGAACGATGTCAAGGCTTTTCTGGTTTTCACTCTGCCCCTGAGAGTGAGTGGGCTAGGTGTGGGCAAAAGGTCTGGAGGGCACACAGCCAGGTCAGCTGTTCCAAACTCACCAAAGACATATTTCATGTCACACAACGTCATTCTCAGCAATTGAAACTTGGGGGTTTGGTCTATCCTAGGTAGTTGTTGCTTGGATACTGGTTGAGCATCAGTCTGTTTGTGAGAGGTGGTGAACAGTTGCCTTTGTATAATTTTATTTTATTTTTTTTTTCTCTTTCCTTCACTTATTAAACAGTCTTAGTCTTGACCCAGTGAGATAAAGAATGTTTTTGTTCTTCCAATTCTCTCCTTCATCCTGCTGGGCATAAGGGAGATGGGGAGGAGTTGAACAGCTGAGTGGGTGCTTAGTTGCTGGCCAGCATCAACCCACCAAGTCCACTGTAACATTTGTTGCTGATGCCATTATGATGTCATACCATAGTTTTTTGTTTGGTTGGTTGGTTTTGTTTGAGAATTAAAAAGAAAACAAGTCCATAAAATAATTTGAAATAATTTTATTGTGATTAAAGAGTCAACATTCCAAAAGGAAGAATAATGAAGTTCAGGTTCTCAGCAGAACTGTAAATGCATGTGTAAAGTGCTTGCTCTGAACTGCCTCATGAGTTCCAGTGCACCTGAGCTTTATTCCATGCAGTTTACGGTATTCCTCCCATTTACTACTGTGTTATATATTTACTATTGGTTAAGAAGCAATTAGCTTTATTAACCACATACTCTTCAAAAGCCTACTTTGAAAATGGAATTATTAAATAATTCACAAACATTTGTGAAGCACTCATTCCTCTGGTATCCAAGTGCCATATTGCTTATTTTTATTAAAACCCTACAACGCTAATGAAATAAATGGAAAACCAAAATTGTATCCCTATTTAACTCTCAGACTCTGAAACTAATTTGATTACCAAAGCATGGTCATTTAATGCCACTTGGAACAGCCTAGAGCATCCAGCACTCAGGTGAGGTCCACAAAACTGTCACAGGATTTGTGAAAGACTTTCATCTTTCTGAAGGAGTAGGTGAATGCTGTGAGGAATAGCTCAGCATCCAGATGGTACTGCATTGTTGCACGGGGAGCCCCAGAATCACGACACGCTTCACAGAAGGTTTGTCAGTGTTCCGCTTTACCTGTTAACTGAACTGGCCGCCCTGTTTCGAAAAACCGAATCACGTCAGGGGGGCACCAATTGTTGCGCGGGGAGCCCCAGAACCACGACACGCTTCACAGAAGGGTCGTCCGTGTTCTGCTTTAATCTACACAGGCAGCTGTATTTATACACTCGGTGACTGATCGCACATAGTTTATACTTTCGTATTGGTTAATACTGCATAGCCACGCTCTATCCTTGTATCCCGATAGGTTAAATGTCTCTGTCCACGCGCCAAGGCGCTGACCGGGGGGTCTCCCACTTGCAAGTTCAGGCCAAGCTTTAATCTGCGCAGACGCTGGCGAGCTTTCCCCCATGTCCTTCCTGCCTAGAGCCTCAAGGGCACGATCCCCTTGAGGTTCACCTCCGGTATTTCATCATCTTCCTTGTAGCCTGAGCTGCGCATAAGGGCTTCCAGGATGCCATCTTGTGACGCAGTTAAAATTCTTTCTACACTGCATGCCTACGTGTGGGCAACCAAACCAAGCCAAAGTGTCTCGGGTTAGTTAAATTAACCAAAAATTAGGAAGTATTAGACTGCCCTAGATACCCAAGGTTATATTTACAAGGAAGATTGCAGGTAGACCAAAGTTTGGATGAACTTCAGTCAGATTGAAGTTTGGCCATGTCTGTAGCATACCTTCAGTATTTCCTACCACCAAGAATAACTTACTGGCTTAGGTAACATGAAGAGGTGTCTTCTTTTCACTGGCTTGTGTCTGGTTAGCTGAAAGAGTGGGAATTCTCTCTGTGCTTCTTCAATTAAATCCAGTTTATGCCAGATGAGGTGTGGCTCAAGATCCCTTCTTACAGCTCAAGGTACCTAACTCATATACGTGGACATGGATGGCTGTCTTTCATTTACTTTAAACACTACCAGAACCTGTTGTGTTAGGTGAGTGCAACAGTCCAGGAATGGAGACACTGAGGTTTACTTTTGTTCTCTGCTATGAACATATGCCTATTAGAAGAAGTCGGTTTGAAGCCAGGCTGGAACACAGATATACAACAGCCTTTCAGTTAAATATGGTTGTAACTCACAGGACAACATCAGGAAGAAAATGGTGGAATTTGGGTTGTCAAACCTAGCAAGGCTCATTTTGGAGGTGAATAGTGGTATGTTTCAGTTTCTGTTTCCAGGAACATGTATGCACTACTGTAAAACTCACACTGAGAAAAGAATTACCCTACCTGCTTTATAAATCTTTAAAAGGCAAAGGTATGAGATAAATGTCAATAGGTTTCATTCACTCTAAGGATGTCTCCTGTACTGCAATAGCCACTAAATCACTTGCTTATGGAATTCAGTATGCAAACTCCCAACAGTATAAGGATAACTGTGTTGCTTCAGATAAGCAGAGGGATTCTAGGAATCCTTCTTCATCTATAGATTCCCAGGGTGTGCTATTCTTGCATTTTGAGTGATTTACAGTAGTGCATCAAGTAACAACATAATACCTGTTTTGCATCTGTTCTTCCTATCTCCCAATAGCACATGCTGTGGAAAGCAGCACAGCAGAAGCAGAAAGTGCTTGGAAAGATAATAAAAGTATAGGCCATAAGATAGATATACTGAAAAAAAAAAAAAAAAAAAAAAAAAAAAAAAAAAAAGTCTAATTCTCCTGACGTTTACTTTGAGTTCAGCCACAGAATTTTGCTTTTGGTACAAATATGACCATTTCAGCTATTTAATTCACTAGGATTATTAAAACAGAATTGAATATGCTTGCTTACAGCATTAAACTTCCTTTACTGAAACTCTAAATTAAATAAATAAATAGATAATTTCTTTTGTCATTTGTTCATTCAAATGTGTGCAAGCAGTTTTGCTGCTATGATTACTGTGAAATAGTTTTTTTGGAGGCTGGAACAGAGTATATGTGAAACAGGTATCAAATCCTCTTTTTCCTTCAACAATTACATGCAAAAGATGCTAGAGTGGCATTTCTAAACTGTCAGTTGCTGAATCTCTGTGCGATCTTTTGCTTATCTATACACTAGACTGAAGCTGCATATTTCATTGTCCCAGGAATCACCACCAATCTCCCTCTCAGACAGTCTGACCACTCACATGCCCAGTATCTGATTTGCAGCTTAGGAGGTAACGATGATTGAGTCCACCGGTTGGAAATAAACATACAAGTTGCCAAGTCCTTATGTGTACTAATGTCTTAATGGTCTTGACCAGCTTCACCTGGGGCCTTCACCTACACCCATGGGCCTAAGAGTTCTATTTAAGCTCAGCTCAAGGGCTTCAATTCCTATCTGTGGTATGTTATCATAGAATCCTTTAGGTTGGAAGGGACCTCCAAGTTCATCAAGTCCAACCATTGAGCCATTAGGGCTCTAAAGTCCTCTGCTAAAACAGATCAGAAGCTGTCAGGGTTGGAAGGGACCACAAGGATCACCCAGTTCCAACCCCTCTGCCATGAGCAGGGACACCTCCCACTAGATCAGGCTGCCCAGAGCCTCATCCAGCCTGACCTTAAAGGCCAATTGCAGTCACATAGTCCCCTGATCTGGACCTCCACTTGCAGACTGACTTGGACCTGAGAGCATTTATGTTTTTTTTTCAGTTGATAGAATTGTATATCTTGACAGAGCTTGACCCTAGTCCTGACTCATTACTATAGATTTGCCTAGTAATTACTGGACCTGAGCCTAATTGTGATCTACAGATTGACTTTCTAGCTTGAACTTGCTTCACCATCTTGATACTACTTTGTGATTTGGGCTACTATGTGGACTGACTGCAGTCTCTGGACCTGTATTAACTGCCTCGCTTAGGTACTTGTGGGACCTGGCTCTCATTGCAGGTGCCCTAGCCTGCAGGGAGCAGCTCTGCTCTTGCTGCACCCTGACCCATGGTATATCAGAATCCCTGCATCTCAGTTTCAGACCATTCATGGTCTGTGCTAATGAAAGGTGAGCTGTCTTCCCTCTTGTTCCACCCTTCCACCCCAAAGAAGCTAGAATAACATATAATATGTTATGAGTACCTTCTATGGGATCATTTGAGACTATGCTTTTAAAAGCAAAGAATGCATTTGTCAACTGAATGGAAGAACTTCTGTAGATCATTTCATTATCTGTTTAGTTTATCATGTTGTTTTCTTATTTCACTCTATAAAGTATTCAGAATGTTTTTGCACAGTATTTTTAGCAAACTTCTGTGTATATATCTATTGAAGCCTGAAATTCAAGAAAACTGGTAGCTACTCTTAAAACATTATTCTTAACATTGTGTATTGTTTCTGCTGCATTTGTTGCACAATGCAGAATTTTGCAAACTTCCCAACAGTGGCTTATTAAAGTGGAAGAAATAGTACTCAAATGAGACATGTATCTTAAGTGTTTTCTTTCCAAGTGTCCAGAAAAAATCTAAAGTAGAGTAAACAATTTGAAGTTTCAGGTATATTAAAGGAAAAAGTAACTGCAGGTAACCTGTTACAAAAATAGCACGAAGCAAGAAATTAAAGGTCTCAATTTTACTGCAGTTTAGGGTTTTTTTTTCTGGTAGTGACATGTCCTCTCTACTCCACAAGTGTGATTCAAAAAGGAGTTTAAAAAATAGGAGCTCTGAGAATAAAAAAAAAAAAATAAATAGTGGAGTAGCAAGTGAAAAGTACTGAATCAACTTTTAAGCTAGTTATGTCACAGACTTATAAATCTTACTGAATGTCAAAGGTTACACCAAAGCACAAATCTTTAAGACACTTGCTAGTAGGATAATCTTGGGTAAGAGGTGACTACACCTTTAATAAAAGCCTAACACAGACAGAAGCCAACTCATTCAAGGGTGTATTATGAATAAGCTTATGCACTTTTTCAAATCATCCTTATTTCTGAACAACTTTAAGGTAAAAATGTTTTCTGGACTTGTTTCCTGTGTTTTGTTTTGTTTTGTTTTTTTTAATGCAGTCTGGAATTACAGTGCACCTCAGAAAGCAATTTATATACTTAAACTAATCAGAATTATAAACTCAAAAACTCAGGATACGAAGGTCACTCTGCAATGTCAATGTCAAGCACAATAATCATCCATTTACATCCTAGAATGCTCAGATGGAAATGCCTTTTAATAGATCTTAACTAATGACAAAAGCTTTGCACCTATGTTAACCAGCAGGAAATGTGGAAGAGGGCAGTAGAAAATCACCTAATTGGACTGCAGGGGAATGCTTTATTTCTACTTGTGATATATTCTAAACCTTCTCCCAGAACCAGGGGCACTAGGAGACCCTGCCTGATCAGATGTATTTATTCAATTAAGTGTATAGTATTTGTTACGAGATCATTACATCTTTTTATAATAAAGTTAATGATCAAACAGATCAGTGGGAAATGTTGTATTCCTGTTCATTTTCTTATTACAGTGTTGGAGTTATTAGACCAGAAGCAGAAACAGCAAAGAGCACAGTTTTAATAAATTGATTTTTTTTACTTTTTTCAGTTATAAGCAACTAGTGATAGGAGAAAAACAAACAAACAAACAAACAAACAAACTAAACAAAAAAAAACACCAAACAAACAAAAACCAGCTTTGTACTAGAACAATTTAACATTCCTAGTAATTTCAACTTCTACCATTTTGTAAATGTTCTGTATGCTTGAGTGTGGTTGATTTATTGCGCTGTGCATTAAGGTTATTAGAAGGATCACTACTGTTGTTGATAAATTCTGGCTACTATTTCATGGGCCTGAATCCAGACTCCATTACACGGCTGCAACAGCACTTACTGCAGTAGTGTCACTCTTCTTCATACAACTTACAGCACAGAACTGGGCATTTTTTTTTGTTTTCTCTTCAGTGCTCTTTTTCATTACTTATTTTTTGCAAACTTTATAAATATGACCACTGCTTCCAAAAATGGTCTTTAGTGTTAGGATTCTTAGTGATAAACTGGACTGTCAAAATGGACAGTTTTAAGTCCAGACTGGATTCCTTTGAAGCACTTTGCAGTCAAGTTTTCTTGCTTGCATGGAGTATCCCTAGTCACCAAAGAGACTGGGAAGATCCTTGTAATGAGCACATAACAAATCCAAATGTTTCTTTAATGTCAGGATGAGGGAGATTTTGTTTGGGCAGTGAAAACATCTAGACTAATTCACTCGTATTGCTTTGCTTTTGTCCATGGAGAAACAGTACTGTATTTAATACAGCCTAACTTCAACCCTAATAGTTAACAAAGCAGTATTAAAATAAGATTTCAGTGTATTTTCAGCAATAACCTGTCCTAAAAGAAAGGCTGATGAAAAACAAACTCACTTTAGCTTAAACAGTTCTGTGAGTAATTTAATGTCAAAGGTTTTATTGTATAAATCACTGATCCACTTAGAGAGATCCTTGTTTAAATAGAGAAGTACCTCAAAGACTAATCTGTAATGAATGCCATTGTGATCATATGCTACTGCATAGATAATGATTTTTATTTTATATATTTGCAAGTTATCGTGACCCTATAAGATTGTCTGATTTTTATTTTTTTTTTAGTAGATATAAGCAACTGTAACACTGTTTGCTGTTACCCTCCTTTTGGCTCACTGTAGAAAAACAAAACTGGCTGTATTTAGAGCATGAAGTACAATATAATTCAAATCTTTGAGTACACATAATTTCCTTCTCTAACTTTTCATGCAAATTATTACTTAATTATTAGTCTCAGTGGGAAAATAGTTACTGGAGTATCCAAATGTTTTAACAGCTGTTTGTCCAAACCAAATTTGCATGGTGTCTGTTAAGTATCCAGAACCAGAATCTTCTCAGTGGTCCCAATGAAAGGACAAGAGACAATGGGAACAAATTAAAATACAGGAAATTCTACTTAAACATCAGAAAACTTTTTACTGTGATGGTGATAGAACATTGGCATAGGTTGCCCAGAAAGGCTGTGGATTCTCCATCCTTGGACATATCCCTAACTGGAGAAGATACTAGAGCTGCACCGTACTTTGGGCAGGGGAGTTAAAAATTATAATCTCCAGAGACACCTGCCAATCTCAACTATTCTGTGAAGTCCTATATTAATTAGACTGCATAAAAAGAGATGATAGCAAAACACTAGCAGTCAGGAAGCAGAACTAGTATGATGGATCTAGGCTGACACAGACATGTACTGTGAACCCCCACCTTCCTACTGCCTGTGAGCTTTTGTGAAATGCATGCATATAAACATCTTATATGTGAGGAATAAATGACTAATTCTTCTAACAATCTGCCCAGTCTCTTTGCTTATGTATCTTGAATTATTTTGTTTCTAGCAATACATACACAGGGATAAAAAATGTAGCAAGATAACTTTTGCTGATGATTCCTTTGATTCAGGAGAAAATGCGTAATTTATTTCTACTCCAAATAAGAGCAATAGGAGGACTGAGTAATATGGTCTGCAGCACCGACCATAAACAAAGGGAAGATTTCAAGACAAAGATAAATGGGAAAGGCTGTGCTTAAAGAGGTTTTTCTATAGCATTTTCAAAGCTCCACCAAAGTGCATTTATCACTCCAGAAACTCCATGAGAATGGGCACTATAGTTTTGCAAAGTGTTCAGGATAATTGAGTGTAACAATCAAGGTGAGTTGTTTTTGTATGTATTAGGTAGTGAGAAAATTAAAGTAAATTAAGTATATGTGGCAATGATCAATAACAAAGCCACAGGAGATTTTGAATGTTCATCTTTTGCCAGGCTTTACTACATATAGGTACACAGGTTAGTATTTCCAACTTGTGACAACTTGTGAGTACTACTTGAACTCTTGCAGCCAATCTAGGATTTTATCTCAGAGTAGCTGGCATGAAGTTGAAAGCATTAGCTTGGGGACGATCTGTCACAGATCATCTGTGGTGGACACCATGAGGTCTATTATTAAAAAGAAGTCACATGTTCTGCCCGGCCCCTGGAAGATTAGAAAGAGCTTGCAAAGAGTAACTGCTATGGTAGAAGAGTGCAGAAGAGAAATCAAATGGCTAGGTTGTCCTGTCCTAACTGGATCTGGGAATAGTACCAGGACCCAAGAAATGTTAGAATTCAGACTCCCTGAGAGGACATGGAAGATGTGATCAGCAGTTTCTTAGCCACAATATAGATTATTTGTAATAGACACAGAATAAACTGAGGTGATGGGGTGCATTCCTCCATGCTTCCTACTGAATAAGTGCTTTAAATGCACAGTATGTTAAAACACAAAATCTGCATCTTTACCTCAATTATTCCTTTGCCAGTCTCCTGAAGCAACCAATGGTGAGTGAACTGAGAGGATCCCCTCAGTCAGGTGGTGCAGAAATTATTGGTGTGTGGCAGAAATTATTGGATGGTATATAACAGCTATGATTCAAGTGTGAACCCAGGTTGCATAATTTTATGGTTAGGCATATCACTTAACAAAGCACAGTGGGAAAGGAGGAAATGTCCCCTGAGATCTCTTGCTAATCTGCCCCTGAGGTAGTCCACCCTGAAACAGGTTGCTCTTTTCTGATTAATGCAACTGAAAAAAAGAAATCTTTTTATTAAATAGGAAGGTCAAGGCAGTAAATAAAATTAGTGCAAGTATATAGAGACTACTTGTACAAAGACATGCAGAAATGAAGGGAGCAATATTTAAAAAATGTTTCTATTCATGCTCGAAGAAGAAGATGCACTTAGTGGGATTAAAATTCTGAATATCACAAAAAGAAACAGTTGATACACTCAAAACCTTGTTGTTAGCAAAACAAATATACTATGTGTATGGAACTAAGACTCGAAAGTTGGCCCAATTAATGTGCTGCTGGTCATTGGTTTTCATCCAATGAAAACAGGAAACGATTTTGTAGTAATATAGATAAAACGTATACAGCCTTCCTTTCACTACTGAATATCTGCTATTTGCTACAGTGCTGAAATCACCTTTCTGCTCTCCCTCTGAACCCAAAGGTCAACAGCGTCAGTCATCGTCAGGGTCACTGGTTTTGTGGGTGTGAACACTACCAGTACCCCAAACA
>NW_008616517.1:12110-12986 GCF_000691845.1 Merops nubicus
TGCCTGTGTCAGGTACAGCCGCCTTGGCATGGGTCCTCTCTCTCTTGGGGTGTATTGGGAAGATTTCTGCACCTCAAAAGCTGGCAATCAGTGTGGCTGAGGGGTACTTCTAGACTTCTGAACATTCAACAAAGATAATTATTGGTTTACTTTAAATATGCCCATGATATAAATCCACCTAATGGAGTTAGAAGAAAATTTTCCTGTTACAAATTAATGCATATGTCCTGGTTCCGTGTAAAAAGGGGTTCAGGGCAGGATCCACACGGAACAGAACTATGTGCTCGCCTCTCCCCCACCCCCTTGAGAGAGAGAGAGAGACACTTTTAAAAAAAAAATGAAGTATATTGTTCAACAAGGAACAGAAAACAAAAAAAGGAAGATAAGGAAAATAATATATACAAAGATTAGGGGAAAAATACAAAAAATAAAATATACAAAACCCTCAGAAATGGTTCCAGGGTCCCATGGAGTGAAAGGACAACTTTCCTCTCCAAGTTCCAAGGCAGGAGTGAAATTAGAAACCACTCCCTGCCTCTTATCAGAGTGCGTGTGGGAAGGGGAGGAAATACAATGGTTCAACCCCACCCGGCGTCCTCCCAGTTGCTGGAAGGTCACGCCCCCATTCCAAGCCTCAAACCACAACAGCATTATAGAAAGGGTAATTTTAGATTAGATATAAGGAAGAAATTCTTTACTGTGAGGGTGGTGAGATGCTAGAACAGGTTGCCCAGAGATGAAGTGGATGCCGCAAACCTGGAAACATTCAAGGTCAGGTTGGACAGAGCTCTGAGCAACCTGATCTAGTAGAAGATATCCCTGCTCACTACAGGAAGGTTTGAACTAGATGACTGTAACAGACGAGACTGTTTCTTA
>NW_008616518.1:0-263 GCF_000691845.1 Merops nubicus
TTATTATTATTATTATTGTTTTAAAATGAACAGGCAATATGCCCCATTGCAATTTTGCATGCATGCCTGGGAAAAAAAAAAAAAAGTAGATGGCATAAATCGCGTGCATAATCTCAGGAGACAATCATTTTAAATCTTAATTGGCTGCCTTTTAAATATCATTTAAGGTCTCGTTTTCCCTGCCTCTCTCTCTCTAGTTAAGAAGGTGTTGTGTCAAAGTCTATTACCTTGCTGGACGTCTCGCCTCTAAGTTTTTTTAAAAA
>NW_008616518.1:283-1322 GCF_000691845.1 Merops nubicus
AGGTTTGAGAGGTCGATAAAGCTTTTAGATTTGGAGATGTTTTCAGGGAGCCCATTTCCTGCGGCTAAGAGTTGTTAATGGAGCTTAAGGAATTATCTTATGACTCGGGCTGGGAGAGCCGTATATTTCTTCGCTCCTGTTCCCTTGTCGAGGCTGAATATGCTGCTGTCAAACTCGCTTAATGAAAAGTAACGCGTCGCTGATTACAGTTTTATTTGGGCTCTATGTAAAAAGCACTGTTAATTTAGCATCCCCTCCTTTGTGTGTTTGAATTTGCCATGGCTGAATGATTTAGAGTCTCTCAGTTTCAAGCCGTTTCTCTACGATTTCCCCCCCCCCCCTTTCTTTCCCAGTCTGCTTTATGCTTCTGCTTTCTACAGCCATGCAAGCTGCACGGCGTTCCCTTTCAGCCCCGCAGCCTCCTCTAAAGCAGCTCAACCTCATCTTTGACTTGTGCTATTTAACCAAATGGTAAAATTAATTTCTCACACTCTTTTGTCCATACTTAAAAAAACAAAAACAAAAAAACCACCCAACACCCCAACCAAACCAAACACAACCCTTTTGAAAGACCACCGCGTTTGACGGCTGATCTAGAGACAGGCTCCGTGTACCAAAGCAGGAAACTATTTTCGCTCCCCCATAATTTATACAGTCTCATCTCAGGGTCGGTAATGTTGGTGTGTGTGAGGGGGCACAGGCAGACACACAGCTACCAGGTCTGAGGCACGGCCAGTGCCGTGGTTCGGAGGGAATCTGGCCTTGTTATATAACAGACATAAACTTATTCAAACTTGTTTTATAACGACAATGACACGAGAACAAAATGAAGAGATAAAGGTTTGGTCTGCTTTTTATTTGGCTTCTGATATTTCGGCGCGCCTGTGTTTTGCCTACAGTGTTATCAGCTTCATTTGAAGCCCCGGCGGGGGGAGGCGAGGAGTTTCCTCCCAGATGACGAGCTGCCCGTGTCACATCTCGCTCCGACCGATCAGGGCGTGCGGGGCACCTTCTCCCACGCCCGCCCAGGGCGGCGTGC
>NW_008616519.1:0-19952 GCF_000691845.1 Merops nubicus
TCTCCAGGTCACTTGAGACCATGTCACATCTGCCAGGAGCAGCTTTCCTTCTTTTTAGGGAAGGGAGTAGCTAGGGTTACTTCCCTAGGATGTTTCAGGGGCTGGAATTTAAATGATGACATGCTGAAATTCAAAAAGGGACAGGAGAAACCCAGATTTGAGAATGTGCACGTTTTGCAACCGGCCACGTGTTCTTGATTTCTCCAAAGTGGCCAGTTCTCACAGCTTGCACTTTCAGAACCATGTGTGTAAATGCTGTTGTATAAATGACTGACAATGCAGGCAGTTTGTTGCTTCACCCAGGTCTAAGGGCTACCAGTGCCTGTGGTGCTGAGGCAAGCTGATGAGCTGAGTGAAGTGCGGGTCTTCAGAAAGCGCGTGCACTCAATGCGGGTTCAGCACTGCCTCTGCTGGGAGGATGTGCTGGGCATGATAGCAGAAATGGGGAAAGACAGTGTCTTCCAGAGGGGATGTTTTCCTCTTCATCCTCCGTTCTTACCCATGAGAGGGCTGAGACTGCATTTTCTTCCCCTCCCCCACCCTCCCCCTCCCCCCAGTTTTCTTTCATCCGATTTGCCTCCACCCTCTCTGCTAGGAAGAATGTGTACCTGCCTGACAGTGTGGCTGCATTTTGGGAAGGACCCACCAGCACTGTTGCACTGGTTTTTGTATCTGCAGACACAACAGCTGTATGTCCCTAGTTTTGCACATGTCCCCTCACTTGCACATGCAATGCTCCCCACCCTCCTCTCCTCACTGGTGCTGTAAGGGCACTGGGACTTTACTTTCTGACTTAACTACCTGAAGGAAAATGTGATCGTTACACCAGCAAACATGCTAATTATCAACTGCAATCTGGAGGCAGACTGCAAGTTACAATATATGTTCTATTTACCCTTGATTTTTCATTAACTGATAACGGGTAGCTGCTAAAAACCAGATCTGCTACAGGTGAAGAATTGCCTCAGACTCCATGGAAGCTGCCAGGACAGATCCTGGCAAAAGTTTTTGTGAGTGAGGACATGCTTAGAGTGCCATATTGCTTTCACCACTCTTGTCCCACTCTCTTTGCCCCTGTCTGAGTTACACTGTCCTGGCAAGTATGGCTTGCTCCAGGGAAATGTAATCCCAGGACTGCAGAGATGTATTGATAAAGTATTCCCTCTGCTTCCATGTCACTGCCAAGTATGGAGAGGACGCTGAATGACACTGCTGTGGTTTATCACTGCAAATAATCACATTTCAATAGTAAGCCTAATAAGGCGAGAGTAAAGCAGGCCCTCATGTACAACAGAGTGGAAAAGGACCTTAAAGTTGTCAAAAAAAAGTCAGTATACCCATGCCATCTCATCAGCATTCCCAGTGACTTGACATCAATGCCAGCTTGTCACCTGGGACCTCCTGCCCAGGGCCTGACAGTGAGTCATGGTGTCTTCCAGCAGGCAGGAGAAAGTGCTACTGTGTCTGCAGTGGAAGCAGAGCTTTGCTGTGGTGGCCTCTCAGAGGGGGAAAAAATTTTGGGCTGCAGGGTGCCAGGGGACAGTTGGGAGCAGGAGAGTGAGGAAAGGTGAGGACCTCCTGGGCACTGAGGGTTGCACAGCCTCAGCTGGGCTGCCACAGAGATGTTCAGAAGGAGCAATTCCCTTGTACAACGGGAGGGAAAAAAAGGAGATCTTGGGATGTGGCAGAAACACTAAAAAGATGCGGTGGTGGCTTTTGTGGAGTACATGGGATAGGGCTAGAATGTCCCATTTTCTCCTCTTGTTTTCCCAGTGAGGCAGGTTTCTTGACATGAGCCTGCCTCTGGAGAGGGCACAGAAACAAGAGTGAGAATGAGTAACAGTCCATCCAAAGACCCTCTTCTACAAGGACAGACACCTTCCTGGCTGTGGATTTTATAGTGCTTTGTCTGGCCAGGTTGAAAGCCCTAGGCAGTAAAGTATCCAAGTAGTTAGGGTTAAACAGCTTCAGCTCCCTCCCCTTTCTGGACTGGTAAGCCCCCATCCCTAAAGTTGCACACTGGCTTGCTGGCTGGAGCATCTCAGGGCAGATTTTAGGTAAATAATGGGCTGGAGGAAGTAACAGAGAGGAGGGTCACTCTGCAACTTTCCAATGTAAATTACATGGAAATTAGGCTTCTGTGAGGCCCAAGGCCCCTCTGGAATAAGGCCTTTAGTTAACATAACACTTGTGCTAAATGATGCAGTTGACACAGCTTTCAGGCTGTAGTGCCGCTGTGCTGTTAATTTACCGTGTGAAAGGGATGAACATTTAGTTGAGCTCTGCAGGGACAACTAACGCTGGCAGCGGGGACCTGGGGCTCATTCTCTCTGGAGAGCAACATCATTCCACCGCTGGGTAGTTAATATTTATGGGGCAATCCTGTTAACTGAAACATTCTCACTGCTTTTAAAAACCCCATAGGTGAGCCTCAGGTAGCCAGCTTGCTGGTTTGGGTGAAGTGTTCTTGGTAAGAGCTGAGCTTTCGTGAGGCTTGGCAGAGGAAAGCAGTGGAGTGTGCTTCAAGCTGCCTTATCCTGGATCCAGGCGTTTTCCTGCCACATGATGGTACTAGGGTGTTTAGCTAGGGATGCTCCTTCCCTGTCCCTTTGTTTCTTTTCAGTACCCTGTTGTGCTCAGTGTGTAAGCAGGTATCTTGCTCTTGTTCTCCTTATTTGCTCTTACCTCCACCTAAAGCAAACTCCGAGCACCTAATGGAGTGGTGCGTGGAGTGGTAGCTGCATCACATGGGTTTCCCAAAGGCATTATACCTTTGTGATGAGGCTGTGCCCTTCTTGGCTTGATGCTGGGGCAATTTTGTGATTATTTTCATAGAAACATAACATTGTTGAACAGTTCTGGTTGGAAGGGACCTCCAAATGTCAACTAGTCCAACCCCCCTGCAGTGAGCAGGGACACCTTCAACTAGATCAGGTTGCTCAGAGCCCTGTCCAGCCTGATCTTGCATGTTTCCAGGGATGGGACATCCACGGCCTCTTTGGGCAACCTATTCTAGTCTTTTTCCTATGAAGAGAGTTGTCACCCAGGTGGAGGCTGGATGGACCAGTTTCTGTCATGGACACAGATGTGCGCTCCCATGATAGAGGTGGTGTTAGTCTGCAGTTTCTGAGTTTTGCAGCCAGATGTCAGCTTGCTTGCCTGTTGTTTCCGAGCTGAGAGGAAGTTTTGGGGCCACCTTGGCAGTGGAGAAAGACGTATCTGTTTCACTCACCCTGTGTCCTAGCCACAGGGATGCGGAGCTGGCTCATCATTGCTGCAAAGGCATTAATTAAACCTACCTTCAGTGCACTGTGTGGGCCCTAAAATGAAGGGCAAGATGCTAGATGTATGAATTCTCACCTACAGCCTCCTGTTGTGGTGCACTCAGGCAGACAGCCAGCACAGGGCTTGTGGCAGCACCGAGACTGTAATAGCTGTAGCTGTGCTCCAGGCTGCAAAAGATGCTAGCTGTGACTCTTAGTGAAAGGGAGCTTTCACCAAAAATGGTAGCACAGGACAAATTTGCCTGCACGTGGTCACATCCACAACCTCATCACACTTATTGTAAGAGAGGGAATCTCTTGCTTAGGAGTACAATAAATACAGCACCCTGTTCCTCAGTACTGAGTCATGTTAAAGCTGGCTTCTGAACGAGCACTGTCTCTGTCAACGTTTACAAGCTCAGAGCTGACTAAATAAATTAAAAAAAAAAAATCCTCACTCTAAAGAAAAAAGAAATAAAAGAAAAATTAGATTCTTGCCAGGAGCAACTTCCATCCTCTCCCGCAAAGTGTTCCTGACTTCACCAGAATTGCTCTAATGCTAGTAAGTACAGTCACAGCTACTGCGCTGTAAAAGGGCAGAGGACGTGTGGTGAGAAAAGAAAAGGCAGGATAGAGAGAATCTCCTGGGAGATGCAAAACAAGCTCCCTGGATTGCTAGGACTAGTGGTGACACGCGCCAGACAAAGGACCTGCTACTCTATAAATGAGGCGGCCAGGACCAGTGCTAGGCTGACTCCAGTGAGAACAAGGTTTGCGGTCAGACACTGCGAGAGCAGTTGGGAAAGAAAAATAGGAAGCATCACGTTTTGCTGTCTGTTCACCCACTGACCAGGTTTCAAGAGAGACAAGAACCTGTGACCATAAAAGTAAGTGACAATGGCCTCCTCTTTAAAACATTGCCGCCCCTCTTTTGGGCTTATCTTGCAACTTTCTTAGAAATGCCAAAGTTTCTTCTCAAAGAAAGGAAAATCCTTAAAGGAAAGGATGTCTGTGACAGCATTCTACCTTCCACTGTATTTTTGTTTGTTACCATGACACTTCCAGATCTTGCCATCAAAAAGTTAAGAGTAATGCACCTGATCTGACAAACAGAATAGTTACAGAAATGGCCACTTACAGGTGGCTGCATTTAAACAGCAAAGTAACTGTGTTGTGTTATTTTTGTGCCTAGACTTTTAAAATTCCTAGTATCCACAGAGACTCAGCGAACCAGACCTCATTCCAGGAGCAAATATTAATTCGTTTTAATACTTTTGAAATACATGTTGATGCTTAGATGTGGAGCAAACTAATGTTTCTACTGTTCCTGGATTTTCTTACATCATAATTGTATAATTATACACTAGGCAAACTAATTTCTGCCACTGCAAAGTGCTATAAATCACCACTGCAGTGGTACAAAATGATTACATAGAGCATCACAGAGTCTCTGAGTTTAGAACTGAAACGTAACAATTTTCTAATGGTGTTTGATATCTGAAACTAATTATTTGCAAAAGCACAGACAATTGTGCATTCATGAGCCTTTACTGTACGTGCGCTAGACTGTGTAGAAAGCCTATGACAGTGTTAACAGGTAAAGATGTAAAGAAAGTTTTAAATTCCATTCTTGAAAGATTTAAAAATCGGTTGTCTGTGTTACAGCTGATGTGTATATGAAATGCATAGGCAGTTGAATTTTGCTCAGTTCAGTACTCCTTAGGAGAAAAAGCTTAGCAATTTTATTAATTTCATTTCTGCCAGTAAATATTAATAACGCTCAGATTTGTATAAAAAATTTTGAAACTGCCTGTCTAGATCATGTTTATCTTTCTAGCCTTCTGCATAAAGCTTTGCATTTGCCTGAGAAAGTTAATAAAGAATAAACCAAGCATTTTTCTGAAGTAGCTCATGCCAGGTAGGAGTCTTGGGAACTAAATGCAGGTGCCCATGAGCATGCGGTTGTGGCAGGAATGATCTTTATGCTGACCTTACTACCAGGCATGGCCCCACGGAGGTTGCTGGCATGACTTTTAGGGAAAAAAAAAAGATTGTGGTCTTTGTCTTGCAGTGGTTTGTATGACACTTTCTGAAGAAAAATTTTGCCTTGGCGGTTACAATTCTCTGTGCTTAAGGTGACATCTAGTCTTATGCACAGCAGACCAAATTAATTCCTGGTGTGATGCCATGATCATCAATAGATAGATTGGTTTTAATTTGCCTTTGGTGGGAAGACAGGGCATTGCATGATGCTGTCAGGATGTTGTCAAACATTTAGTCATGCTTTTGCTCAAGTCACAGAGAGATTCTCTATCAGCCTTAGAGCAGACCTGGATAAAACACAAACCCAAATATTCTCTGGTGGCCACATCCAAACAGAATACAAGACCTACCTTCCACCTGATGCAAATGTCCCTTACAGCTCTGAATCTTCCCTTCTGTGCTCCTAACAACTCCTCTAACAGTGTGAGCAGCCTTGGACTGGTCTTTGCTGAGCTGTAAGACATTTGTAAGGCATTTGTTCCCTCCTCCTTCTGTACGTAACAGTAAGAACGATGTGGACTTCCCCACCTATGCAGGCAATGAATTTAAAGCAAATGGGCATATTTCTGCTATTGACAGCTACCTGACTGCCTCACAGTGGCAGGCGCAGGAGACATGCAGGAATGAGTGCTGTAATGAGATGGGAGCATACATCTGTGCAGAACAAGGTTTTGCCCCCTGCGTCTGGAAAAAATGAATCCTTGAAGAACTCCCAGAAGACCACTAAGCTGTTTTTGCTTCTCTGTGTTAACTCTGAAGCAGAGGAGTAGTGTCTGTGTGTAGTATTTCATAAGTTAATTTGGCAGAGACTTTTTTAAGGAGACCCACTGGAACTGTGTTTCAGACTTTGACACAAGGGGGCCTCACTGGAGAAGGGACTAGAATAGAAAAACACTTTTCCGAGAAAGACTCGCAGATATTCTTGAACAGAAAAATAACACAAATGCAGTTCAGTGAATTAGGCTAGACCTCCTGGCAGAACGTGCCTTTCTCGGCTTGGCAAGCTGTCGGGGCCATGCCAAAACACTACGCCTCCATTTAACACAAGCTGCTGTGGCCCACGAGCGAGTTCTTTGTTTTGTGCAGAGCTGTAGCATGATTTGACTTTTTACTGCAAAGGAACATAAAAAGCTCTGAGAAGAGGGTAGCCACAGGAAAAAAAAAACAAACCAAACCAAAAGAACAACTAACAAAAACACTCCCATATGCAGAGTAAACCCTTCCTTGAGTAAGTCTCTTCATCATTATTGGTAAATTCTTAACCACACATTTTGTGCTCTCCCAAATGCCTGCTGGGTGGCAGCCCACTGCTTTACAGACTCACCTTTCCCAAGGCAGCCAGATGGGGGACAATGCCAGGGTGTCACATTATGAAGTTTGCAGGCTAGGCTCATTTCTTGGAAAGCAATGAGCTTTCTCCCTCACTGAAGTTCTGCACCCTCTGGATTACAGGTTACCAGATTACAAAGGGGCAACCCTGGGAAACACTAGGTTAGGCAAAAAATTTGCCTTTTGAATCTGTGATCGCATCTAGCCTAGCATCACCAAATATGAAGGCTGACTTAAGCTTGAAACCTTTACACAATCGCTTTAGAAGGTTTCAGTGATTTCCTTGTTCTAAAGGTTCAGCAAAAGCACAGTGTAGCTGTGTGAGTTGCTGTAAAAGCTGCCCTTAGACAGAGGCGCTCCCAGAAGCAGAGGTTCCACCATGCGTTTTGTCCCAGATTTAGAGACTCTAAAAAAGGTAAATCACTCTGTCAGTGCTGATGTTTTTATAGCACTTTTGCTGCTGTGCTGCCATTTGTACCACGGTCTGATTGTCAGGTAACACTCCCCACAGAGGTGTGAGGCAGTGAAAACAGCCCTTGTTTATTCCTGAAGTATCTCCCCTTCCCACATTTTATTTGAAATAAGATGATGTTCACTGCTGGTGTTAGGAATTGCCCTATGACAGGCTCTTCTCTGTCATTATACAAACACATCACCTACCCATATGTACACACACATACACACACACACACTTTCCACAAACCTTGCAGCTGAGACAAAGTAATTACAGGCAGGAGGGACATGGAGGCGTTCGGAACATCCCGTTGCCAGAGGTCAGTGTTCCCATAGGAGACAGAGGAGGAAGAAAAGGGACTTTATTCGAATAAAGGGAGAAAGTCCACGTGCATATCCCAGTGGGATCTTTCTCAAGGATGCAGGAGGACGCAGCCCCCTTTTTATCCTAATTTCCTGGCTGCAAATTTCCCTCCTCCTTTCCCCATTGGCTGAGGCACTGGGAGTGTACAGACTGCCCGGTCTGCCTACTACACATCCCCCTTAACATGTACCCCCCTTCACATCAGCCGTCGCATGTCTCATTAACTTCACTTTTTGCCTCCCCTGGGAGGAGAAGTTACTATGTATGAGTTTACTAAGCAGGCATACTGGTTCCCCAAAGTCAACAAAACTGCCAGTTCATGGTGTCTGTAGGTTTTTGCTCTTGTTTTCTCTAGATACAGCCACTCACACCCTTCTGTGAAGCTGCTGTGCTATGCTCGCAAGCCCTGTCTTTGTTAGATAAAGCCACACTCTCTTGCGAAGCTACTATATGAAGCCTGAATGCTGGATTAAGCTATACATATTGCAGTTAAAACATAATTACTAAAGTCCTCTCCATCTTCTAAAATACTCTTTTTGTAAAGACACATCTATCTTTTACTCTTTCAGAGGTGCAGCAAAAAAAGGAAAAGAAAAAAAAAAAGAAAATCAAACAATCAAATCCCTGTAATTTGCCTGAGGCAAAAGAACAGCAAAAATGAGGACAGAAATTCAGTTCCCTGGTTGCCAGCCCAGGGCTTGGCTCACTGCATTGTGGTGTCTCTCCGTGTCCTTGTCCTTCAGTGCAACTATGGGATTTCAGGTGGGAGGCACTTAGGGAGTGGTATAGTGCTGAGATGCAGGGAAGTGAGGATGGAGAGAGGCACCTGAGCAAAGCTGGGAGGGAAGAGCCTGTAGCTGGAGGGGTGCTGCTCCTATCGCAAGCCTCATTGTCCCCTCTTCTAGTACTTCCCCTCCCAACTCAAAGGAAGTCCTTGCAATCCAAGCAGCTGTGCAGCAGAGTGTGGTTGAGCTGCAAAAACTTTGAGCTCATTCCTCCCAAGGGGTGGGGAAAAAAAGAAAAGTCACACATTATGGATAGGCAGTGTAATGTCTTGTGACATCCATGCTCCATCTTCCTCTCATGCATGGAGATCTCCAAGTCCCATGCTCTGAGGCTCTCATGAAACTGAAGAGGGAAACAAAGGGCTTCTTCTTTCTCCTCCAGATCACACTGGTGCAAAGTGAACAAAGCACAGCAGCGAGGAGCAATAGCTGGGGAATCTTTACTCCCCGTGGAAGATGAGGCTCACAAGCACCTGCCTAATAGAGGAAACAGGCACCATCTGCTTTTCTGTTGCCATTTACTTAAGGGCTGATGGGACTTCACAAAATCCAATGCAATGTGTTAAATAACCAGTTTTAGCAGACACTGTGTTTCCCCTGTGGAGTTACAGTGTGGCACTGCAGGCTTACCAGAAGCACTACAATTCTTGCTGGCAGAAGGCATCTGCTGTCTGATTAAGATTTGCAGGAGTACATCTCCAGTGGCCAGTTTCAATATGGATTTAACTTCACTGAGGTTAAAGGTATAACTTGAGGGAGGAACTTTCTTATCCAAGATCTTTATTTAATAGCAGCCTGCTAATTATGACTGAGTGCTGGGCTCCTGGAGAGTCCCCTGCTAGCCCTCAGACATTAACTGCTGGCTCAGGGGCCATTTGCCAGGGAATGTCCTAGCAGAGATGGTGCTTTGTGCCTAAGCTGCTCTGCTGCTGCTGCTGCATGAATGGCTTTTGCACAGGGAGGCTGTGAGAACTGCTGCTACCGAGGGAGAAGAGATCTTCCTATTTTCTGTTGTTTAATCTTTTGTCTGGTGACACTTGGGGCTGCATTAACCACAGCCAGTGATTTTTTTCCCCCGTTATTTCTAGATTTTTTTTCAAAGGAGTAAGCAGTGGGGTAGAAAGAGCTTTAGTTATCTGTTGGAGAGTGTTGATGTTTTGTTTTTCCTCTTTGTTTCTTCACACAATTCTCTTTACACACTGCAGGTGTGGATCTTAGGTCATGAAATTCCACTTACTTACCTGCCACTTCTAGCTGTGTCTTCTTGATGTGAGTTAAATCCTACCCTCAGTGGCAAAATTGCAAAGTAATTCCACCTGTGAAAACAGTGTAATCTTCCAAATTTACATTCCTGAGAGCAGAATTAATCATCTTGAATCTAAGCAGATGTCTTCCTGGGTTTCTTTATTGTCAGGTACATGTAAAGCTGCTAACCTGTGATTAGGGAAGGTGACCAGAAAGCAGAGTGTCCAGGCTTGCAGGTAATACAATTCACCTATCCATGATATGTACAAATGGGTGATTTCAGCAGGGATTCAAAATGGACGAGTGGGATATAAGCCCCACGTAGCCACTAGACAATACATATTTTCTACAGTGTCCCAGAGAAAGCTAAGAAATACATGGCTTAGATGTGCAATATTCACAAAGACCTGAAGCTGTGAGTAATATCATATTGAAAGCCAGGCTTGGTGAGGAAGGCTGGGGAGAAGGAGGGAAGAGCAAGAAGTGGATGAGATAAAAGGAATGGAAATCGGATCCTTTGTCAGTAAACTAGCTGCACTTTAACTGGAAAGTGCTGTGGTTACAGAGAACCTGAGGGACATGTAGGTGATGATATGAGAAAAGAAGCTGTGCTGAAATATTACAATTACTGCAAGGTTGGACGAGGCTCATTTTTCTCTTGCGTTCCTAGCTGAAACACTGAGCATAACAACAGGAAACCTGCAGCAGTAATGTGAAAAATGAGAGAGGAATTTAAAGTGGAGAGATGTAAAGAGCTGGGTTACACCTGAAAGGAAGCTTCTTGTGGAGATACCAGCACAAGAGAAGTCATGGGGGCAGGGAAGGAGCTGTTGTTTGCTGATCTTGAATAAATGTCAGAAGTAAAACCACACATTTTTGAAGTCCAAGCAAGAGCTGGTTTCACAAAGGCATCTGTTTGCTGACAAGGCCTGTGACAACAAATGTAGAATTATCCCTTCCAAAGGCAAGAGAAGGGAGACAAAAAAAAGTGTGGTGTGAAGGAGCAAGCTGGGGCTATTTTTCCAACAATAATACTGCTAACAGAACAAGATGACAGGTTCACAGTGTCAGGGCTGAATGCTAACCTGCTTTCCTGGAGTACTGGGCTGGGGGCTGTCTGCGGCAGAAGAAAGAAACGGAGCAGACTCTCTATTGGTGCTTGTATCTGAGATGTAAACAGCAAACACAGACTCACATATCAGAATTACAGCACAAAGACTGAAAGGCCTAGCAACATACAATCCACTCAACTCACTAGCAGAAACAAGGAAGCCCAAATAACTTTCCCTAAATTAGAAAAAATAACTGCCCTTGTACAAGGATAAATTCATCTTAAAGAAAACAAAACAAAACAAAACAACAAAACAAACACCAAAAACAGAAGAGAGAGAGAGAAGCAGGTGGCACTCTGAATTTCACATGGATCCAAGCAGCTGCTTGGAAGAATAAAACTGTAAAGGCAGAAGTTTTGCCTTCAGGAATGAACGCAACACAGTATAGAGGAGTGCTGGAAGACAGTGTTTAAAATCCATATCACTGACGCAGCAGCACTCTTGCTGTAAAGGTACATGCCAGCTGTTCCAGGCAGGTGCAAAGTACCACGCAGATATGTTCCCATAGCTCAAAGTGAAAATAACACATAGAGTGGGGGAATAATAATAAAAAAAGAGATACACAATCTCCATTCACATCAAGCAATGAGTCTCAATGTAAGTCTACAAAAATTATTAAAAGCTCTCAGCAACCTGAAGTGCAAGGGTTTGTTTTCTAAAATGAATCTCTCATGAGGCAAGGTCATTTTGATGAGACTATTCTCTCTTCCCCTAAAGGCAGAGTAGATAACTGGGCCTGGCAGTAATTTCAGACTTCTACCAAAATAGAAACATGCTCGCTCTGTAAAGATTACAGCTGAGAGGAGCCTGAAAGGTATGGGCAGCCTGAGTGAAGCCATTTAGAGTATTCATGGGTGCATCTGTATTAGCTGCATCTCTGACCAAGATCTCATGACATGGTGGCTCTGACATAATTTACTATGCTGTACCTGTGCTTTCCTAGTGATTTGTAATCAGTGCTAGACTGGGACTCAAAGGAGCTGGGAAGGAACTTCCCCACCTGCCATGCATGGTTTTGGTTCTCTGGCAAAGGCAAACCAGTTAACCTCTGAGTCACAGTGGGATGGACTCTTACCATGTTCTTTTGTGAACCCTGAGTGTCCTTCATGGGATAAGGCTGCTTCCTATGGACTGAGGATCATGGCTGGGCAGTCACCCTGAAGTTTCCTCTTTCTGGGGGTGAAGAGTGCTATCTGCCCTGCTCCCCAGTCCTCTGTGGGACTGCTGTAAGGGTGGGATTGCCAATGAATACAAAAAGCTGATGTTTTCACATGCCTAAGAGGGTAAGTGGAAACATTTGTCCATTAGTCTCTTGGCTGCAGATACTTTTTCCATGCTCCAACTGTCTGTGTGCCATTGGCATAAAAAGCAGTTTCAAATATGGAGAATTGCGTCTCCCCTGCAGGACTGTGGGAGAGGAAGGGAGACTTTCTCCAGTGGCAGTGGGAGCAGGGTTAGGGCAACCCCAAGAGCTTTTGACAGCCTTTCTGGTAAATGTTATTTAAAATTACTGTGCAGCCCTTGCACAGCACGCTTCTGCTGCCAGGTTTGTTCCTGGCTCCGAGTTCCTTCTGCTGCTCAGCTCTGTGAGGCAGGGTGGACAGCTGACCCCTACATTTGTTTGGGATGCCTGCATGTTCTGTAGGAATCACACTTTCCCTCTGCAGCCTGCACTCAAGGCACTTCTGGCTTAGCCTTGGCAGCTCTCAGAGGCTAAAGCAGAGGCCTGCATGGATCAGACTGAAGAGGCTTGGCCACCAGCAGTAAGCAGTCAGTGTGGGCTAGGCAGGGAACCAGGCTATTGTTTCCCCAGAGAAGACTCCTGAGATAACTATAATCATGAGTGTCTGTAGTGTTGGCTGTCTGCTCACTGAAGGCCTACGATGAAGGTCCACCTGGCTTAGCTCCAGCTATGAGTCACCCAGCTTGGACCAGACCCCAGGAAGATGTGCACTGGGGCTGGGAAAGCGTGGGTTAATTCTGCCCCAGCCCTGGCTGCCTTTGGCCATAAAAAGTGCCCAGGTGTCCCTCATGCATCCCGGTAGGACAGCTAATGCATTGGCTATTGGGGCTTCAATTACAGGAGAACTCTAAGGAACCTGGAGAAACTGGGCTTATAGCAGCACCAAAACTCCATTTACTCCTTTGTGAAGTCCTTACTTGACTCTGGCATCTAGTTGCAGCTGCAATGCTTGTGATTATGTCTGTGAATGGGGATGTGACTTCTAGGGATTAGGGTGAACCTGTGCAGGACATGGAGGACAAAGGTATCACCCACGAAGGGCAAAAATTAGAAATGTCTACCACCATTACTGTGTGCTTGCCCCTGGCCCAGAGGTTGCAGTGCCCCCAGAGCAGTAGCCTGTGTGAAAGCCAGGGGTATCCAGCATTCACTCACCGTCTCCTTTGCTTTGCAGCACCTTGAGAATGACAAGGAAGATCTTCACCAACACCAGAGAGCGATGGCGGCAGCAAAATGTTAACAGTGCCTTTGCCAAGCTGAGGAAACTCATTCCCACCCACCCGCCAGACAAGAAACTGAGCAAGAACGAGACACTCCGGTTAGCTATGAGATACATCAACTTTCTTGTCAAGGTCCTGGGAGAGCCAGGCTTGCAGCAGACGGCAGTGGCAGCGCGGGGCAGCATCCTGGGATTCTTCCAGCAAGCCCCATGCCTGCAAAACATGGAGGAGCTGACACTGGTAGAAAACTGTGGAGTGTCCTCTCCTGGCATGAGTGGCAATAGAGTAGAGTGTTGGTCAGAGTCATCATCTTCCTAGCAGATGAGGAGACATCCAGTTTTGGTGTTAGCCTGATAGTCCTCCTCGTTTTGCAGAATCTGGGGGTTGCTCCTTTATGTATTGTGATTATTTATTTATATTTATTACTGTTTTATTTGGATTACATTTTTATTTATCAGCTAATTAAATCCTTGGTCAGCCCACAGCCTGGAAGACCAGACAGAAACTTGCAGCCCCTGGGAACTGGGAAGGACTCACTACCGTAACAGCAGAGTCCAAGTGAGAAAGGTCTGATCTCCTCCATGAATCAGGCCATAGAAATTAATCCAGTGTTCCTGGCAGGGAAGGAGATTATTTGCCAAATTCTATTTCAAGGAAATGCTACTGAGATCAAGAATTATGACTGCCCCACAAAATTTGCCCAAGACAGACATCTGGCCTTGGCAGTGAAAGATTTTCAGAGATGTGGTATTTGTGACAGCCCTTCACCAGTGGTTCCAGGGCCTAACTGCAGTCACTCTTGAGCCTGTATTAGTTCCAGCTTGATTCTTTGTTTTGAAAATTGAAGACCTAGCCTTTGGACCTGACTACATCTTTCTTCATCAGACTGGAGAGATCCCTAGTGTCATAGCAAAACTCTAGTGAACAAAATTAAACATTAGGTTAAAGCAAAAAAATTTAATTTAAAATTAGGGAAGACATAGTCATAGGCGAGTTTCAGTGGGTTCAATAGGCAGAGGAAGCCTCCTCCATAGTAGTGACAGTATGCATGTGAAGGAAGCTGATCATCTATGCTCCAGCTGCCTTCAAATCCCCAAATAGTTTAGTGGCTAAACAGCTTCAGCAGGCTGTAGTAATGGGGAAGGTCCTGTTTTGGAAGGGAAGTTCCAGTAGAAAGGCCTCAGTGATGCACTGTGAAAAGCTTTATGGAAACACCAGTGAGCAATGCCCCTTCCCAAAGTGGGGTGCAGAAGTAGCTGGACCATGTCTAGACCTGCCAGAAGGTGCTGGCCATGCACCACTTGTGCACTGTGGTGCCCCTTCAGCACAGGGCTGTGTGTTGGGAATCAGGGTCCTGAACCAGCCCTGCTTTTGCTGCGGTGGGTGGCAGAACCGAGCTGCACGCATCCTGCTGCTGTTACCTGTAAAGCCCTGGTGCTGTGATGCTGGCCTGTGTCACGTTGCGTCGGTATCTGACCCAGGTAGGGTACGAAGACCATGGACAAGAGTAGGGGCATGCTGCCTGCACACCCAGCTGAGCACCATTAAAACCCCTGCTTTCACCTGCTTTAGCTGAGATTCCTCCATCTGGACCCTATCCCAAACGGGCTGATGCAGCAAGGACAAGGAAATTGGTTTAAGTGTCTTCCAGTTGATTCAGGGGGTCAGGTCCCTGTAGGGGATGCCAGCCACCATGCTGTAGGTGTTTAGATGATAGGAGGTTGTATGAAGGTGACCATTGTGGGTTGTTGCCCACAAATGGGTTTGATTTTCTGATTGAGTTGTAAACTGCACCAGCAAAGGTCTGCAATATAACTGCTCATGCAAGTTATAACGCTGCCTAGAGCAACAGAGTCATGACACAATGAGCTGCCTTCAGGAAGCAGAGACAGGGTTTGTGCGTGTAACACACACAGCCCTTCTGCACAAGGGGATCTGGCACTCAAAACTCAGATGCCTTTAAAGCCTCACCAATCACCAGATGCACCAAAGAGGCCATGGCTGGTTCCTGCTTGGTGTGTATTGGGCTTTCCTACCTATCACAAAGACCAAAGTTTGACAGAAACACAGGTACAGGGCTGGTGCTGTAAGGTACAGGCATATAAGTGGTCAGATTTTGGCCAAAAGGAAAAAAATAAGAAGAAAGTTGAATGGGTTCATAGTGATTTCATTTTGTTTCCGTACACTGATAATCTTCAGTTTGCTTATCCCTGCATTTCTGAGCTCTCAGGGCTGAGGACTGCACTGGAGAGCAGCTGAGTAGAAACACACTACGAATCCTTTGCACAGTTTGTGAACTCTGTAATCATTTGTAACTGAATGGAGTCCCAGACTTCTGCACAGATCTCAAAGGTAATGAGCCAAGTCCTCCTCCTGTCGTTCTGTTGACTTGCTAGGAGTTACAGAAGGACAAATTATTCAAAGTAAATCACAGCACTTACTGGCAAGGTGTGGTGATGCTATTCAGTCTATCAGACACTTATTATCCTAGAAAACACGTGTCATTGAGGCAAGCCAAATCATCTCGTGAACAGAGTTATTGTCCAGGGAAGGAGAAAGAACATCTGACAATTTCTTAATGTGGCATACTTGTTATATTTTCTATCCTTAAAAGCCTCTCATGTTATTGCTTTGGTTCACATCAGCAATTTCTTTGTTCTCCTTTCCATTTATGAGCTTCCTATTCTCATGTTCAGCATGTATTTCAAAAGATCTATCTACCAAAGATTTATTTTATTTTTTTTTGAGTCAAGTTTCTTCTTTGTATTTTGTGGATTTCTTATCTGTATTTGATTATGAACAAATACTGTGTAACTGATCACACTTTGTGCTATATGACGTTATTTAACATCTAATATATTTCAAATAAATTATCTAAGAAACTAACCTTCGCTTTTTAAACTTCTCTAAAATTTCATTTTATATTTGCATACCGCTTGGTAGAGAATACCAAAAATGTTACAATGCAATTTCCAGTAGAGGATCATTCTATTATTCAGCACTTACATAAGAGTCTTGATGTTAGAAACAGCATTATCAGATGATGAAGAATGACAGGGATTATTTGCCATTATGGTTTCTTATATCATTTAATTGAATTTTGTTTCAATCTACATCCTAGGAAGATTTTGACCAGCTTTTAAAAAAGATAGGTAAATAAAATTCATTGTGCAACACTGTTGTGTTTGTCTTCCAGATATTCAGAATTCAAAAGATTTTAACCAACTCCATTTTAAAAAGCAGAAAGCAGCCCAGAGAATTAATTTGAGTCTATTGCTATCTGCAGCTCTTCAGATAGACACAACCTACAGATTTGGACTGGAGTCTGTGTTCAGATATAAAACCTCATCCAAAGTTGAGGAGAGCTTATGATGTAAAACTGCTCTTTCTGAATAATCCCTGGTGGGAACAACCTAATCTCCAATTGCATATGAGGCTGGGAAATGGAGAGGAAGCACTACAATGACAGATGCAAAAGTTGTGAGCTAAAAATGGGGATCACTGGGACAGAGGGCTGGTTTCAGTTTCGTGCTTATCTGGGCGTCTCACAGCCCTGACACTGCTCTGTGATCCACCAGGACAGGGATTTCTGCACAATATATGCCTGAGAAAGGTATCGTCTCAAGAGATTATTTGTAAAAGCCATAAAACCGGCATGTTTTGAGGTTCAAAATATACGTTTGTACTAAGCAGGACAATGCCAGTTTAGGGAGGACCCTGTGCTTACAGCAGCTATATCAAATTAGTAACTATGCTCAGGATCATGTGGCAATCCCTCCTCAGGAAGCGGGCATGGTATAGCCATACTCACATGGTGCTGTGAGATACTGGGACCTGTGGCACAGGGAAACACCAAGTCATTTGGAACTGGCTGAAAATGTCTCACAGAAGTGGCAAAACCTGGCCATAAACAACAAATATATCCATGGAATCATAGAATGTCTGGGCTGGAAGGGACTTCCAAGGGTCATCTAGTCCAAGCCCCCCACCATAAGCAGGGACATCTCCAACTAGCTCAAGCTACTCAAAGCCTCATCCCTAGCCTTAAGACCCCTAACGACTCTTCTAGCTGTAAGTAGCAGTGCTACGTAGAGTTGTGTGAATAACACCTTCTTTACCTTTATCATTTTTTTTGGTGAGGATATTGCTGTCTATATTGCAAGGAAGATTAGCTAAGGTGGTATGTTCTAGAAGCATCTTTGGTGTCTCCTTTTAAAAAAAAACGTGATTTAAAGTTTAAACAAAGTTAAAAGTCATGTCTCCCTCCAACCTACTGTACTCCTAACTTGCACAGTGGGTATCAAGAGTCCTCCCATGCCTTTGTGATTGCAGAAATCCCTGTGAGACAATCCCTTATTGGAATGTCCAACAGGATTAATGGAAGAACTTGGCTCCACATTTCAAGTCACATGAGGATTACTTTATTCAGGTCTGGGTGCTAGGAGACAAGTGCCACTTCTCAGCCATCACAGAACCTAACAGAACTGATGCCAGGAGAGGTGCAATATACAGCTTCCTGCAAAGTAACCCAGACATCATGAGGAACAAGCCTGGTGTTAATCATGTCCACTTTCTCAGTATTTCCTTTGTGCCTACAGAGTACAATTGAAGTCGGACATTTGGGTTGGGTAAGGAAAGAAATACATTGCAAGGATGTTGCAGTCTTGTGCATGAACTCTGCTGATGGCTAGCCCGTGGTTAGAGGGAGATCAGGTGTGCAATCAGGGTTTGGGCCTCAGATTCAGTGGACTCAGATCCTCGCTGGTGTGAATATGCTGTGCCTAACACTGGACATTGCACAGCAATATCCAAGATCTGCAAAAAAAAACTTGTTTTTTTTTCTGGAGTTCTGAGGAAGACTTTGTGATGAGGCACGTACTCAGCAGCCTTGTTAGTTGTACTGAGTCTAAATAAGAGAGGAGGGTGGTACAATGAGCACAGCAGAGGGAAGCTCACAGGATTCCTAAGCCACAAATGAAATGGCAAAACAGCGCTGGTATAGGACACTAAGGTACATCCCAGCATCTCTCTCTGAGTACGAAGTGGAAGCTGCAGGACCAATGTATTTCAGAAGCGTATGATTAATGAAACATCTAGTAACTTATCTCTCAGTATCTAACAGGCTCCCACAAATTTCTTTGCTGCTAGGGAATGATATGCAATGGCCATGGCTGAAGGAAGGCGAGTAAGGCAGATCTGACTTTTGTTCTTTGCAGTCTGGATGATGAAAGGAGGAGGAGAGAATAGGCGACTTAACTACTGACCTGTGGGGCAGGGGCCAGCCTTTAATCTAAAGGTCATCAGCAAAGCGACAGAGTCTAAATCCATCACTTTTCAGGGGTGCAATTGTATTTTTAATAAAGCAGGTGCTGAAGGAATCAGAGGGGAGAAGATGGGTGGAGGAAGCAGCTCAAACATGTATTTGCGTTACAGAAGGTAGAGATTGCCCTGTATCTGGTTGATATGTGTGTCTGGTTGAATCTATTCATTATTGCTCTGTCTGTAAGCCATGGGCAGCATTTTCATTGTACTCTGAGTTGGTCCAGCTCTTCTCACTAAGAAAAAGAGTTAGTCTCATCCCATTTTACTCTTGCTTCATCCTCTTCCTCTGTGTGCAAATGAATGCACATCCCATCCCTCCACAATTTGTTTCAGTGCCATGGACTGGAAACCCAACAGTACACAACTGAGGACCTTGTTACGGCCATCTTTTGGGAGCATCTTTTGAAAAAGGGACCCCTCAGGCACCGAAAGCCAAAATGAGAGGCAAAGAGCAACCAGTCTTTCTGTGGGTACATCTCTCTTGCTGAGTGTCAAGGCAACAAAACAGCACAAAACTGGCTCAGGATGAATGGCAGAAGGAAGAGAGTGAGACTCCTGCAGATTGTAGCAAGGAGTGCATGAGGCCTCAGATGAAGTCTCCAACTTTTATGCTAGCAGGTGATGCAGAGAGATATGCACAAGCACAGGGCAGGAGAGGTTTCCCATGCACCCACCTTTCTGTCCCACTACAGGTGGCTGGGGCACAGTGAACAACACTGAATCTCAGACCTGGGGAAGATCCCTCACTTTATTTGAAATTCCCTACTCTGCATCTTGAAAGACAGACCGTTTCTTAGGTAGTCTAAAACCTTAATGGAAAGGTAAAGGTTGAAGGCTCACAGCCAGCAAGTCTCCAGGGAGGTGTTCTGCCTCCAGCCTTGGGTGTAGACAACATTTAGCATTGATTTTCTTTTGATGACTGAATTTGGCAAACCCTGGTAGACAGCAGTGATCAGTCCTGGAGCTGAGAAAGGCTAAGGGAAGTCAGTATTAAATCTCCTTTCAATCACACCAGAATTACTGTATTTCATACGTAGGTGTACAACCAACCGAAACATAACCTACAGATTCCCCCAACCCAAGACTATTAAATTCAGAATTTAAAAAGCTTTACACTTACTGGAAAGACCTGAAAACTCTCAAGGGGAAACTACAATGCCTAGAAGCACTGTGAGCGAAGGCTATTCAACCTAGCTAACCACAGAGACTCAAGCCAACCAACAGTGACCTGCCAAAGAGTTTTGCTGCCTCTGAGTTAAAAGGTGTTTCAGAAGGAAGTAAGTATCCGGTCCTGCTAAGAGGTTCTGCAGTGTTCTCTGTGGGGTTAAATACCAAAAAGCCAGTTGCCAGTTGAGAGTTCCTGACAGAGTGAGTGTGCCCAGCAGCTTGGACTTGCCAAAAGCACTTGGTGCTGGCACATCCCAGAGTATGCTTGGATGGCAAATGTTCCCACCACTTGAATGGGAACTGACATAATTCAATGCCGAAGGCAGCTGCCTGCTCTGGCTCTTCCTCCTGAGTTATGCTACAACTGTTTTCCCTAAATTTTCAGGCACAGAAGAGCAGCCAGCCG
>NW_008616519.1:19973-27473 GCF_000691845.1 Merops nubicus
TGTTTGGCACAGGACAGACCAGTTTCAAAGGCCACATTTCTGCATAGACATATGGAATGCAAATGGATATTCCTCATCTCTTAGATTTGGAAGCAAGAGTAGAAATACGTGGCAGATAACTTTAGCAACATAATTTTACCTGTCAATTTTGAAATGAATAGCTGAGCAGATTAGAAAACATATATATATATATATATATGTGCCTGTCTGTCTATCTATCTATTTTACTCTTATCACCTCCTTGAAGTCCACATTGAAGTTCACTTAAAATCATATGCAAAGGGAAACCCAGAAATTTTGCATTTAAAATTGAAATTATTCTTCTTTGAGACAAGTGAAAAAGAAAAATTACAAGAATGAAAACCAGGGGAATTATCAATGAAAGCAGAAGAAAGTGTGTAGAACGGTTCTTCCATAGCTGACATACCTGGATGGACACTAACCTTGTTGTAGTGGAGTAGACTTCTATGTTACTTCTCTACATATCATCTACAGAAAACAGAACACCGCCACCCTGTTTCTGTTACATCCTACAAGTCAGTCAAACTGCCAGTTGGGCCATTCTGAAACTGCTGATATAGTGGCTCCTATAATTTCAAACATTTCCCAAGAGCACAGGCTGCTGAAGCAATACAGACAAACTTTGATTATATGTTTTTGTTTATCTAAATACGTTTTATATTTCCCTTGACAATATAGTTGTAAGCTGTTCCCCTGTTTCTAAAGTCAAAGCAATGAAAATGCTGTAAAAATAATAGTAAAACCAGGGGTATTTTTTTACTCCTTATCACAACTTCATCAGTTAAATACTTCCAGCAATTCTCTGCTATGCGTTGTTGAGGTAAATCAAACCAAAGACAGTATTTCTTCTTGAAAATTGCAGGTTCAAGTTAGCCATGGGCTTGTCATAAATATTGCTTCAAAGCTTAAGTTATCCTGACATTTATGTTTGCTTTTAACCTGACTCTGTGAAGTACTGAAAAAAGTCTTAGGGCTAAGGCTGTCAATAAGACTCTTGATCTTGAGGGTGCAACTTAAAACATTCTAGGGTTGTCATGACTGCTTTTTGGGGACTTTTCTTGTAAAGTCTGTACATGCATGCTTTTAAGATATACTTCAGAAAGACAAGGGTGACTGGTCAGGGAATTCAGCTAAAAGAGCTGTGGAAGCAGCCTTGGAAGGTATTTGAGGATTCTTTTAAAAACAGGCACCTTCAAGTAATTTAATCTGATGTTCCTGAATAAATAAGCATATAAAGCCCACAGCTGCTTTAAAAACCTGTGGCTACGGACTTGAGCCTTGAGTCCTCCAGGGGCAGGGGTGGGGGGTGGGTTGGGATGTTGTTCTTCTCCCAGCAAAGGCAGGAGGGAGAAAATTTGGGCAGACTGTAAGGCAATAAAGCAGATTGTTTACTACTCTTAGCAATGCAAGCCTACCACGGAAAATGCCCAGAAAAAGAAAAACAAACTCCAAACCAAAACCAACAAACAACCCACAGTGAAAATCCCCACCACCACCTTTGCCCCTATCCAATTTTTTGTTGTTGTGGTTTGTTTGTTTCATTTTCTTTTTCTACCATGTTTCTTATCAGCCTTCTGCAGAGGCTCTAAAACTCTTATCTTGATAGGCTAGATTACCAAGCTGATCTCCTCTCCTTGATGAATAAGAATCAAACAATATTTTCCACTGTCAGCAAACTATACATTCCTAGTCCAGATAATTGAATTGAGTATCTCCTCTCCATCCCAGCTCTCCTGTCGTCCTTTTTCTGCCTCCTTACCCTCCCCCCATTTAATTCCCATGCTTTAATACCATCTAAGAGTCCTTAGCAAGAAGAGGATCTGCTTGCTACGCAGGTGCAAGTTTTCAGCACCACAGCACAACAGCAATGCCACCCCCTTCTGCCCTCCTCAGGGCTTCTCTTTGTGAACCACTTTTTCTTTTTCTTCCTTTTCAGCTCTATGCTGAACAACACCATGCAGCTAATCTGATTATGCTAATTTGTACTTCATGAACCCAAAGGCTGTAAGGAGATCTTGGAGGGTGAGCTAGGCTGGGGATGAGGGTGGTGAGGACAGGAGAGAGGCTACGGGAGGGGAGGCTCAGACAATGGGTTCAAGTCAGTTAACAAAACAATCCATCTGTATTGCCAAACAAAGTGCACTCCGGGTAACCCCTTGCTGCTCTTGACGATTTAGTGTCCCAAACTGGCCTGTGCTACTGAGCAGAAAGGGGAGCATGGAGAATATACAATGAAGGGACACAATGAGAAGTCTGTGCCTGTTGGACACTGCATTTCTTTCTCCTTAACTAGTCTTTCTCATAATCTAGTATTTGAAGTATGGTCCACAAACTGTTCATTGGATGGTAGCTAATGGCACCAGCTTCTGAGCACGTACAACCTCATCTGTTCAACTAGACTGGCGCTGCACTTGAAATTTGTTGAATAATGGGTAGTGACTTTGCAGATACACACTCACACCTCTACATATGGACCTCCTCTCTGCAGAAGTTGGGGCAGTATCCCCAACACGGTTTTAACAACATTACATCTGCTACAGATGGAATTAGTTAGGAAACTGTCCTGAGAAGAAACATGTAAAGGGTATGGAAAAAGTTGTTTTCAAGATTAAAGCAAACCTATGGTAGAGTTTTGGTGATCACAGAATTGTTTGAATTGGCAGGGACCTCTTGGCATCATCAGGTCCAATCCCTGTGACAAACCCATGTCATTTAGAGCTGGCTGCTCAGGACTGCACCTGGCCAAAATTTTTAGTATCTCTGTAGGTGGAAAATCCACAACCTCTATGGGAAACCCATTCCTGCCTGTGTCTGACCACCTTCATAATAGAAAAGCCTTTTCTTGTGTTCAGGTGGATTATCATGTTTTTTCATTTGTGTCCATTGCCTCTTCTCCAGTCAGTGGGCACCACTGAGAAGAGTCTGGCTCCCTACACACCATTCCACCCCAACACATATTGGTACACATTGAGCAACTTGCCTTCAACCATCTCTTTTCCAGGCTGAACAGTCCTCTCTCTCTCAGATTCCCCTTCTATGAAAGATGTTCAGTTCCTTAATCATCCCTGTGGCCCTCCACTGGACGTGCTCCAGTAAATCTATGTCTCTTATGTACTGGAAAGCCCAGAACTGGACATAGCACTCCAGATGTGGCCTCCCCAGTACTGAAGAGTGGGGATGGATCGCCTCCCTTGACCTGCTTTTCCTCAAGATACTGGTATTGGTGCCAGATCAAGACTGAGTATGGGTCTGAGCTGTTTCCAAGGATGGTGTCAGAGAACACAACTCTGCCACTACCTCTGTAGAGCGTATTTGTCACAAACTAGGAGTATATGCTGTCTTTCAAAGTGGAAATCGTTGGAGGGAGGCACCTTGTTTCTACATATAATAAAAGCACTGTTTGTACATACCTGCCCGTGGAGAGGACAAGAGAGAGAAGGAGGCATTACAACACTTCCAGAAAGAGACGGGCCTGAACTTGCTCTACCTAAAACTTTGGTGAACATTGTTTAGTAGCCAAAGGCATATAGAGGAATATTAACAATTTTGTTAATGTCAGTTTTCCCTTCTGTGCTCCATTCAGGAAGAAATTCAAAAGGTTTATTTCTGAGAGACAATTCCTCCCTCTGGTGAAGACAAATCATTTGTTATTGAGAGGGAAAAAGGGAGGTGGAAAGACAATGCTCACTCTGCACTCCATCTTTAATAGGACAGCTCCCCTTTCTCAAGCAGAGCAGAGTTCTGCAGCCCTAAGCAGAATATTTCAGGATACCATTTTATGAAAGCAAATGGAGGATGGAAAAAAAACACCAAACTGTCTTAAAGCTGCCATCTCAGGTCCTGTATCTGTTTCAACAGCATTTGCATTATGTTTCAGAGAGGGGATTACATGTAGTTGCTTTGATAGAGTAGAAAATAGGGAGTATCTTGCCAGCACTGTTCTCCTGTATGGGAGATGCATTTGATGAATATGTACTGGATTACAGTGTGTATATCAGTATTTAACAAAACTAGCTCTAAATAACACTGTGAGTGGAGTGACCGAGCAAAGCAGGAGAAAAAAAGAAATGTAAGACAGGCTGAAATCAAATATAAGGAGTATTGAATTTTTGAAATTACCACATGCTGATTGGAGCCTCTACGTTCATAATATGCGTGGAAATGTCTCTTGCTTTTCTTCTTTTCCCTGGGAAGCAGGGAAGCTTATTAGATGTGAGCCAAACCAAACAGTGTTTATATGAACTGTGTTATATCATACACAAATACAAATGATTGAACAAATAGTTTGAAATCCGAGATAATCAGCAATCCCAGATCCTACACTCCCTGACCACCAGAGTCTTGAAGGTACTGGAACACCAAAAATCCACTGATATCTGAGGAACTTTAAAGACCTGGGCTTTTGCATCTAACAGAGGAAAGTCAGGGCACGCAGCAGAACTTGCTGCACAGGAGCAGTGTGAGACACGGTGATTTGTCTTGTATGAGGTCATACTGCATCCTCCTCTTCCTTTCTACAGCAGGTCTTGGATGAGATCGGGTTGGTGAGGACTGGACAAAGGAGATGCACAGAGGAAGTGGCATGATCTAGAGAAGAAGCTTGCACTTTAGCAAACAAGTTCAGAGAAAAACCAGAAACAAGGCAGAAGACAAGTGAGGTGCTGGAGGAAGATTGTGGAGGGTAACTGAAGTGGAACATGAAGTTGGAAGGCATGCAAAGGTGGAGGTGAGGCCCAAGTATGTGAGCGTTCATTGAAAGCATGCATGGATAAGGTGACTAAGACGGGGTGAACAGGCACATTCCCAGAGAGGGATGGGAGGCTGAGGGGTGTACTATGCCATGACTAAATGCTGAGGATGGCACAGAGAAAGCGAGAGAATCTGGGAAACTGGAATGTGACATCTCTGAGGAATGACACTGAATGAAACAGGCAAGGCTGATGAATATGTGGTGCTTTAGAGAGAGAAAAGAGAAAAGAGTATACTAGAAGATCAAAGTAAGCAGCCTGAGGGGGATAAGAGCCTGGGGAAATATGAATGAGGAAGAAAATTACAGAGCAGAGCAGGAACTGGAAGATTGGGATTGGAAGAAGATAGCAGTGTGGAAGATGACTAGAAATCACAGCAGGATGGACGCAGACAATGGGAATGTCCACTTCCACATCTCCCAAAGACTACGATTTTCATCAAATCCTGATGTATAGACTTGAGTTTGAAAGATCTTCTAAGAAAGGGAAATAAATTTAATATGATAATAATATAAAAAATGGCAATATTTCTCATCTCCTTATTTTGGGGAGTACAGATGTATGAGTTTTGAGCCAGAGTGATGACTAAAGAAATCCTCCTTTTTTTTTTTCCCCAAGGCACCATTTGTTGAGTTCCAGCTAAATGTCTGTAAGATCCCAGACATTATATATTAAAACATTACAGAAACATATCCCACATTTAGCAGCAACTTCACCAGCCATGCTTCCCTGCTAGGTACACTGGTCTTCCTTTCAAACACTAAAATAACTGCCATATGAAACAGACACAACAAATGAATCAGGTATCACAGCTCGAGTTCACATCCACAGCTGCTGCAAGACCTAAGGAGTAACAGGTTACTGGTGGCATGCTTCATGCACATTAAAGATGTGGACATGCACTCACTTTGAAACCAACTCTCGTTGTTACTTTTCTCTTTTTTACTGTCAGGTGTTAATGTGGTGGTTTCAGCCCTGCTGAGAATGGACCAAGAAGAACCATCTGTCCAGGGTCCGTTATGCTGTGCAGCAAGGCAGCCATCAGGAACAGCTGACAGGCATGCAATGTCCCAGGCTACACAGTAATACCGTCCTCTCACACTGCCACAGGTCTCTCAGCATCCACATATTGGGTCGAAGGATGAAGGGGACCATTTCAGAGGTACTTATCCTCCGTTATCTTTAAACGATTCCTGAAATATCTGGGACAGATGGAAAATCAATGACAATTTTAAATTTTCTTATTCGTTACTCTACTTCTATGACACAGACTGTGTTCCCTGATCTGATTCTCTTTGATGGGTTCCTCTGCCCTATGTTTTGCTAAGAGGGTACACTGAATGCACAGAAATATCAGGAATGTCTCCTTGGTTATCAAAAAACTTGGAGAAACTGCTAGTGTTCTTTTCTGCTGGTGCTGGAGGTGGAAAACCCACTAGAATTTCTTTCTAGTTTGGCTGTGTCCGTTAACAGACATTTCTCACCTGACTGCTATGCAGGTAGCTTGTGAAGATCCACTTCACACTAGTTATCTCTGCTTTGGAAAACAACGCTTCAGGTGCAGTGAAGACACCCTGAAAGAGGCTGCAGTATGTGTCTGAGGACCTGACTAAAGATGCAGGTAGCCATTGTCAATCTGCTACATGGTAGGACCAGTAGCAGTATCACTGCTATCATTTTAGACAACTTGAGTGTATCTACAAGAGTTGTAACAACAGCGGTAGCTGCAGTGCAGACATTGCCATCTGGCACAACACTTTGCTGGCCCAAATTATGTTTTTCTTTTATGTCACTACAGGTTCGTTGGGGTCATTGCCACGTTTATTTCTCTCTCTCTCCAATGGTCACACACAAGCTAAGTCTGAACAGTTATCACCTTCTGGCAATGAACCTGCTGCCACTCGGTGGGAATAAAGCAGTACTGCAAGAAGTAGAAACATTTCTACGGCCAGCGAGTAGAGAAGATCGATGCATCATATAAAACTCTTCTCTGTTGCTGCAGCTGCGTAGGCACTTATCATTGTCCAGTGGGGGAAAAAAAAAAAAAAAAAAAAAAAAAAGCTGTACTGATTTCTGCCCGAGAACAAAACTTATTAAATTATTACGTCTTACCGTCTGTCAGTGGTAGCAAAGCAATATTCTGCCCTATAAAACAAGCTGTGGCTTCCATATTTGCACATAAGCACAACAGAAAATAAGAATTAGAAATGTTAATGATAAGACTTGTGAAGTATCATTTCAGCTAACTCTTGAGTTCTTCATGTAGATGAAATGCAGGATGAAAATGTCCAGAAAGTAGAAGCCAGGTACAAGCATATGGCATAAGCATTAGGAAGAAAATGAGCCATTGGACAACCAGCAAGGAAGAAGCACTTAGAATAAGGAGAACTTACTCTGTGAATATGATGCAAATAAGAGAAAAATCAGCTTGTGGGAACTGGATGGGAAAGCCTAAAATGGCGCCTTTCTTTGGCAGGAAGCACAAACAAAGACTCATGAACAGGTAAACTTAACTAGAAAAAAAGACAAAGAAAAAAAAAGAAATAAAAGAATTAGTATGAAAAATGAGGAGACCAACAACTCCTAAAATGGGTCCATCAAGAACATCAGTTTAATTTCCTTCTGTCAACACTTAGGCAGTGTGGTGGAGAAAGGAAGCACAGATGGTATGTATCTTGGAGTTCCTGCATCTTTGATAATGCTCCACTTGTGAAGCTCGTGTGAACCAGGA